>NC_090317.1:53043840-53346640 GCF_039906515.1 Pseudorca crassidens | reverse complement strand
GAAAATAAAACTCTATCCTCAGTGTATCTAAAACAAAGGGTAAGACGTCATAGGTATTATCAAAAAATGCCAAAGCTACGTCTTTTAGCAGAATGTCAGTGTTCTCATGTTTTTAACTTTAGATGTCAAAGTTATTTCCCCCATAAGTGAAATCCAGAGATGGGTTTATAATTTATATTTATAATTTTCTATAATATAAATCATTGACAGAAATATGCTGTTTTCTGAAGATCTGAACTCTGTGTGCATACTCTTAATGAATTTACTTATTTAATTCATAAATGTGTTCCTACACATTATTTGCTTAAACCAGCTTATTTGCTATTAACATATTATATATCATGCTCTGAAAATTTGCTCAACCAGATTTTATCAAAAATTGAAGGTTTTTATGAATATCTTAAATAAGCAAGTAAATATTTACACTAACACTGAAAAAAATCTTATTTTGACAATATTTGACATATCAGAGAACTTGACTTGAAAAGTATTAATATTAAACCACTGACCCACCTATGTGATCTTTCTTAGCCTTAAGCTTTTCTGAGTTTAGTGAGAGTCTTATATTGTCAAAAAATATTCAATTATCTTTTTCACAGAGAAAATCATGAAAAATCATGGCTTAACAGTGTGCCTGAGGGACTGGAAATGAAAAGATCTTTAAGTTCATTAATTTCACTAATGTGGATAATTTAATTCCTATTTTTCATTGGTATTCTAAGGATAAATGGGATTTTCTGTCATGCAGCAGTAATGTATTACTAATGATACCACAGAGGCACCTCAGTAATCATGTTAACCTAGTACAGGGACAAAGTAGACACTGGGGAAAGCGAGGTCTAGTATAGGGAATTTCATGAAAGAAAGATACACCAATAGAAATATGTTTTAATTGTTGTAGACCCTACAGTACCTTGAGAGTATCTGGTCTGTCCTTTATACTTCAAGTTTCCATTATTTAGCTGCTGTCCATAAATATTGGCTATTGATAAATATAGTGTTCATTCTCCCAAAGTGATCAATAAAAGGGGAGTGAGGACATCAATAAGAAACTCTTCAGATAGAGTTTAAATTAACCTAAATTCAGTTACATTTGTTTTCTCCTTAAGAAATTAGACTTAATGTTACCTTTACTATTCAAATATAAGGAGTAGCTCTAATGTTAAATAATTTTTTAAAGAAGAAAATTCTTTACTAAATACAGTATACTAACAAATACCATACTATCTTCATCATCAACTAAATCTTTGTTGTACTTAAGCATATATGAGAGTAGACAGTAGAGACACGAAGTGTTTAGTCAGAATGAGGGGAATAAATTAGGAAATAGTAGAAATGGGAGAAAAGATACAGATTAGGTTTAATAAGATACAACATAGAAAGTGAAAAGCTGTTCACATTAGGATGCAGTGAGGTTTAAGAATATATTAAAAGGGACTCAGGATAAGTTAAGGAGTAATGTATCTAGCAAGGAAATGTTTGTTTTCTAAAAAAAATTTGTAAACATTAAAAACTGATTAGAACAGAATGTGCAGTTTGTTTGGAGGCCTTGAGAAGGAGATCATAGACAAGATAGAATACTAATAAAATATCTTTGAGAGAGAAAAATAAAGATGAATAATACTAAAATATAGCCCTAATACTTGTGATGTTATGGCATAATTTTATATGTATAATAAAAATTCCTTTGGTGAATATTTATTAGATCCTCTATACCAGACCCAGTTCTAGGTAGCTGGGTTTTATCAGAGGACAAAACAGAAAAAAAATTCCCTGCCCTCTATGAACTTATATTTTAGTGGTAAAAGAGAGACAATAAGCAATCAACTTAAGAAATAATTTTGTGATATATTAGAAGGTGACAAGTGGTATGGAAAAATTTAGTGCAGAGGTAGGAAATTTGCAAGTTGATTTTTAGGTGCAGGGCAGATTTTATTTTAAATAGGCCTGCCCAGGTAGAAATCTTGAAAAGGTGATGATTTTGTAAGACCTGAAGCAGGTGACCATATTTACTAATTACATTACATAAATTTAACATGTGTCTAGTCTATGTAACCTGAAGCTTACTATCTAGTGTGAATACGTTTATAATCTATAGTAGAGAAAAAGAAAAATTATACTTGCATGTATCTATAAGACTTTTGAAATTATATTAAATTATCAGATTCTGGCTTTAGAACTTTTATAACCAATTTTTAAACAAAGATATTCATACTATATTCTTAAGCTTTCCTGAACTTAGAAACTCTTTAAGACATGTAGCGCAATAGTCTCCATAATATAATGATAAAACTTGTACAAGCTTCTTAGAAGGTGTTTTGTGGGACAGTAATATTTCAAGAGTAAAATTTTAGCTAGGACAACTAGATATTTCCTTATGAGAAATTTATTATTAATTACTACTGTGTATCTTTAGTCAAAAGACTACAAGACAGATAAAAACATTAATCTTTTCCTTACTAAACTGTATAGCAAAGTCAAATGATTACAAATATTGAAATTTTTAGTGAATAATCCCAATGTGACTCTATTATTTTGTGAAGACAAAGATTTATATTAAAATAGTTGCCATGGTTTCAACATATGTACCAGATAGATTGTGGGAGGAGTGTGATTTGTTAATATTAACATCAAATCATATTAGGAATCTTCATAAATAGTGTTATGTGAATATTTTTATTCAGATAATTTCAGAAAAAAAAATAAGCACTCTTATTGAGGTGAAATAGCAGTTTCTTTGTTGAAACTACTAAGCTACTATATTCTATTTTTCTATATTTAAAAAAAATGTGCGACACTTACCTTAACTTCATTACCAGTAAGATTCATACAGGTGAAACTTTTCTGGGGAGATTGAAATGTTAACATAAAAAAAAGATTATGGGGAACACAAACTCACTAGAGAAACAGCATTATCAAACCCTGTAACACAAAACACTTTATAAGGATTGAATATCAAGATTAAAGGATGAACCTCTAAGACGTTTCTTATTCACCCAGCCAGTATGATACCTTTGAGAAGGCAAAAGTTTTTGTCGATTCTATGCAAAACAGTGCTAAAATAAGAAAGACTTGAGGAGATAGTCTTGTTAACCTAAGATCACTCTACATAATGTCGTGTTTTCAAATATGTATCCTTACTGGTACTATACTGTATCACAGGATCTTATTCCTACCTTTGCTTCAATTTCTAATTGGCTAGTATTTGATTATATGATCTAATCTAACTTAGATCTTTATATTTTTACTTCTAAATTATTTTATGGACCCGATAAGTCTGTTGAAAATAAATAATGCAATGTTGTTTGATAGCATTTTACCTATGATAGAACTTATTTCAAAGTTGGAGTCAATCCTGTCCCCACTTCATCAACTATGTTTATGTAGTATTCAAAATCCTTTGTCATTTCAAAAATCTTCACACCCTCTTCACCAGGAGTAGATTCCATCTCCAGAAACCACTTTCTTTGATCAACCATAAGAAGATCTCCTCATCCATTAAAGTTTTATCATGAGATTGCAGTAATTCAGTCACATCTTCAGGTGCCATTTTTAATTTTAGTTCTCTAGTTTCCACCACATCTACAGTTACTTCCTCCACTGAAGTCTTAAGCCCCTCTAAGTCATCCATGAGAGTTGGAATCAACTTCCAAACTCATGTGAATGTTGATATTTTGACCTCTCCTCATGAATTATGAATGTTCTTAATGGCATCTAGAATGGCAAATCTTTTCCAGAAAATTTTCAATCTACTTTGCCCAGATCCATCAGAGGAATCACTATCCATGGAAGCTATAGCCTTATGAAATGTATTTCTTAGATAATCACTTTAAAGTTGAAATTACTCCTTGATCTATGGGCTGCAGAATGGATGCTGTGCTAGCAGACATGAAAAGAATATTAATCTCATTGCTCATCTCCATTAGAGCTCTTTGGTGACCAGGTACATTGTCAATTAGCAGTAATATTTTGAAAGGACTTTTTTTCTTTTTCTGAGCAGCAGATCTCAACAGTGGGCTTAAAATATTCAGTTAACCATGTTGTAAACAGGTGTGCTGTCATCCATGCTTTGTTGTTCCATTATACTGCACAGGCAGAGTAGACTTAGCATAATTCTTAAAGGCCTTAGTATTTTCAGAATGGTAAATGAGCATTGGCTTCAACTTAGTCACCAGGTGTGTCAGCCTCTAAGAAGAGAGTTAGCCTGTTCTTTGAAACTTTGAAGTCAGGCATTGACTTCTCCTCTTTAGCTATGATGGCATCTTCTTCCAATAGAAGCTATTTTGTCTACATTGAAAATCTAGTGTTTAGTGTAGCCACCTTCATTAATTAGCTAGATATTCTGTATAACTTGCTGCAGCTTCCACATCAGGAGTTGCTGCTTCACCTTGTGCTTTCATGTTATGTAGATGACTTCTTTCCTTAAACCCCATGAGCCAACCTCTGCTAGCTTCAAACTTTTCTTCTGCAGTTTCCTCACATCACTCAGCCTTCATAGAATTTGCAGGAATTAGGGCTTTGCCCTAGATTAGGCTTTGGCTTAAGGGGGATGTTGTGAGTAATTTGATCTATCCAGACCACTAAAACTTTCTCAATATCATCAATAAGGCTGTTTCACTTTCTTATCATTAGTGTCTTCACCAGAGTAGCACCTTTAATTTTCTTTAAAAACTTTTCCTTTGCATTTCCTTTGCATTGGCTAACTTTTTGCACAAGAGGCCTAGCTTTTGGCCTATGTAAGCTTTCACATGCCTTCCTTACTAAGCTTAATCATTTCTAGCTTTTGATTTAAAAAGAGAGACCTGTAACTCTTCCTTTCACTTGAGCACTTAGAAGCCTATGTAGAGTTATTAATTTGCTTACTTTCAATATTTTTGTGTCTCAGGAGACAGGGAGGTTCAAGGAGAGGGAGACAGATGGGGGAACAGCTGGTCCATGCAGTAGTCAGAACACAAGCAACATTTATCCAACATTTATCAGTTAAGTTTGTCATATTATATGGGCATGATTCATGGCACCCCAAAATAATTACAATAGTAACATCAAAGATCACTGATCACAAATCACCATAACAAATATAACAATAATGAAAAAGTTTGAAATATTGGGAGAATTACCAAAACGTGACACAGAGACATGAAGTGAACAAATGCTGTTGAAAAAATGGTGCCCATGGACTTTGTCTTCCTCACTACAGGGTTGCCACAAACATGAAATTTGTAAAAAAAAAACTCAGTAAAGTGCAGTAAAGTGAGATATGCCTGTACTCTACATTTTATTGTTTGATTAAAAGTACTATTAGCATGTTTCAAAGTGTCTATGAATTTTAATAAAGTTATAATAAAAACATTTTCCTAATTTTTTCTTAAGAGCTCATAATAGGAGCCCAAATTTTGTGGCTCAACATATGCTTCTTAAAAATAATCTGTAAGAAAATCATTTGAAGCCAATTTATATGTGAGATACATAACATTCTCCTTTTAGATGAAAGAATAAAAACATGTTCTGTGAAAGTATGCAAAATAACATTAACAAATGGAATCCTTTCACCATTAAAAAATTGTTATTTATTTTCTGATGACTAGTATTCTCTATGAAAAACCTAAAGCCTCTCAAGTGGCAGAAATTTACGAAGTTCAATGCAGTTCTAATAAAAAGAATACATGATCTTCTTTAAAAATGCAATAAAGAAAATATCATTTTACTCTCCAGAGAGCCATCTTTCTAGATACTCCATGGTACAGAAGAAAAATGAAGTGTTTCAACCAATTGTGTTATTAATGATCCTGAACAGGATCATTCATCATAAGAGATCAAAATTCTTCAGCATTTTATTTCATCTTTCAAAAAAGTGTTAAGTCTGGATTATAGAACACTCACTTCCATTTTTTTCATCTAGAATATGAGGAACTAGTGAGAGTATCTGATTTCTACAAATATTTGAAGGGGTCATGTTTATTTTTTAAAAATATCTGAAGTCACTAGTCAGTTTAATGTCTGAATGTCAGAACACTGCAGTTCTTGATCATACAATAATAATTATAGAGCTTTTTAAAAGTTGGCCCTTAATAACTTTTGAACCTTTATTTTTAAACATTGCCATGATTTCCTATAGACACATGTAAATTCTCAAAATTCTGCTTGAAGGTAAATATCACATAAAATTGACTTTTATACTATAAAGATGACCTACAGTTATCAACACAGCATTAAATTGTTATTCAAATCAACATTGTTGGCCAATCAATTCCAAAAGTATAAACATGTCAAGAATATACATGGTGGGCTTCCCTGGTGGCGAGTGGTTGAGAGTCCACCTGCTGATGCAGGGGACACAGGTTCGTGCCCCGGTCCAGGAGGATCCCACATGCTGCGAAGTGGCTGGGCCTGTGAGCCATGGCCACTGGGCCTGCGTGTCCAGAGCCTGTGCTCCACAACGGGAGAGGCCACAACAGTGAGAGAAACGTGTACTGCAAAAAAAAAAAAAAAAAGAATATACATGGTAATAGACTGTTTTCAATCCTTAATTTCCCAATAATCCCTACTAATCAGAAAGTAGAATGAAATCTCTAGCTAATTCATTTTTTCAAATGTTCTAAATAGGCTAGAAGTTGTCATATGAATTCACAAGATCAGTATCAGGGTCATTATTTGGAAAAAAAAAAGTTTGCACATAGTACATACTCTAGAACAGAAGGATATGCTGTACTCAAGTCATCTAAGGAAGTCATCAAAAGACAATCTTATTTTCCAAATATGTGAAAGGTAAATAAGAACATAGATATCTAAGATAAAACAAGAAAAAAAAAACAACTGTGTAAGTAGCATAGATTCAATTGTCGATAGACCATTAAAGGAAGGAAAGAAGGAAGGAAAGGAGGGAAGGGAAGAAGAAAGTTTAAGAAAAATCAGCCTCTGACAATTTCATTTCCCTCTTAAATGAAACTGGTAGGTTTTGGCGGGGAGGGTCAGCATAGGGCAGTTTTTAAACACCTTCCTCACTGTGACATCCATATGTATTGGAATAAAACCCTGAGTTTCAGGCAGGTACAATTTCATCACTAAATTTTCCTTTTGGGGAATGATTCTGCATATTTCACATTTTCCCATAAACTAGTTAAGTAGGATAGCAAAATGCCTTAAGAGAATGTATCATTTTGCTTTTTTCCTAGGTACATAAGTTACCCTTGGAGAAAATATAGCTATGTTCTCCTCCAAAATAGGTTTTATGAAGAACAGAGCCCTTGAAGAATAGAAGAGAAAATTACTGGCTATGTTTAACAAAGAGTACAGCAAAACAGTTTGCCCTTGATTTATTTTTTTAAATAATGAGATTAGAAGAGCTGTTGTTAGACTTAGACTTAGTTAGCCAAGGAAGTACACTGAGAATTCAGCACAAGACAATTTTGCTTTCTTTTTTTTGCTTTTGTTTTATTTTATTTTGTCTTACCCTCTTTGTTCCTATCTTATGTGAACAGTTACCACTGGAGACAGACATCTTAACATTTAACCCCATTATATGATTTTTATTTTAGTTCAGAAGGTTGGACACATTATCTAAAATAATTGGATTTTCTTAGACTCACTGTAATTAAAGACCTGATTTAATCAAAGCTCTCCTGAACATCAAATTCTAGAAATGCCTTTAATGAAGAAAATATATTGGTGTGAATTAACAATGGAAGCAATTTTTTAAAGTAAGGAAAACTTGTATAAATGAAATTTTTAGAATCAGTTTAGGTGGTGTATTTTTACTGATAGCCTAGAATCCTGCAATTTATATATCCAGACTCATACACCTCAAGACACAGGCAGAGTAGACTGGCACCTATCTCTTCCTATTACCTGCACCGATGTTCCATGACTCCTAGAAGTGGACGGAAATGTTAGTGCATAGTATAGGGGTTTTAATAGAATAATTGGAGAGATCCTATTGTCTAAAAGCATGCTCCCATAAGGTGGACTGAAAAGGCCGTTATAGCTTTTGATATACTCCCTGGGAGAGAGTGGAGAGAAAAGTCATAATGATAAGCATGTGAGTTTTATAACCACCAAGGGAGCATGTGAGGATTTACTTTAGCATATATTCAATTTTTACCAGAGCAATTTATAATTTAGAGTTTATTTGTTCCAAAGATGAATGATATCTTACCACATAGGAGATATTTATTCTATCAGATAAGGAGATATGTAAAATTGTAATTTTTTGAATCACTGACTTTAAGAGTTAAATTCTTGACTGATAATTAATCCACTGATATGCGGTCATGTGCATAAATTTAAATAAGGCTCTTGCGCATAATGTGATAGAAAAATCAGTAGTATGAATTTAGAAACCCCTTCTCAGACATTTTAGGTTAAGAATATAAAATTATTGTCACACCTGATACCTTTGGTTTAAAGGTAGCATTTTCTCTGTTATCTCTTTCTCCAAAATTGTATGATGGGGAATAGAGGAAGTATTATCACTAGCCCTCAGGCACTGTTGATAAGGATCTGCTCCTTTTATTGTGGGTTGGCCAAAAAGTTCGTTTGTTTTAAGTAAGATGTTACGGAAAAACCCAAACGAACTTTTTGGCCAACCCAATATTTTAAAAGTATGCACCCGACAATGAACTGCTGAATATCCAGTCAAGGTATTATGTGGTGGGCTGAACCTTACACAACTGGGGGCCTTTTTTCCTCTTTGAAAAAAATGACAAAGAAAAGGAAAGGAATTTTTTATCTGAAAGAACCTTGATGATCAGGGAGTTCACACTGTTTATTTTATAGATGAGAAAACTAAGCCCTAGTGAGGATGTGACTAACCTAAGATCACACATTTATTTAGTTGTGGAAATTAGGAATAAAACCCAAAAGAAAAATTATTGACTTGCTACCAGAATCTGGCTGGAATAACGCTAAAATGAGAAACTATACAGTATTAGAGAAGACAGCATCACTTTAAAGGCCAAATATTGTTATCTTCCATCAACATATGTGGAGACATCTTAGAAAATTCTCATCTCCGTGTATTTATGAGAACTTTTTTTTCAATAAGTATTCTAGATGAATCATTACTAGTTTATTTTCCTTGTTATTAACTCTTATTTTGAGGATAGATAGCAAACAATTAGGAAACAATTGTTAGAGTATGTTACTCAAGGAAAAAGTTAGGTAATGCCAATTCCCCACATTCCTCTCTTCCAAATTACAGATGTTATGACAGCCTAAATAAAGTTACTATACAGTAATAATCTATAGTTAAGTGGAGAAAAAGAGCCAAGTTTGAGAACTATGTAAAATGTGCAGGTGTCTGATGAAATTTTGTATTTCCTTACAGTATTTCAAGCCACACAATTATTTTATCACTACCCTCCATTTACACAAGTATATTGCTTTTCTTGTAAAAAAAGTAATGTCTGCAAGTGGCCTTTAGCTTAATTTTCCTTAATATTGGATCTACAGCTTCAGGAGCACATAGACTCCATAAATTTAATCAACATTTAATTATTATATTACAAGGACCTGTTGCCTGAATTGCAAAAATTGATCTGCTGTTCTCTTCCCTGTCTCCTCACAGTACGCCCCAGCACAGTATCTTATTGTCCTCCTTGGAGCACTAACATCACTCACTACTGTGGGGCTGGGGGGAACAATTTTCCTCCTCACAGTGGACATATTTATTGCACCCTTAGGAGAACCCAGCAAAAAAGAACTAGCTTCTAGATAGTTCCATTGAAAGCACTATTGCCACCATAAATTCAACATAAATCCCCATCAAGAATTATTAACACTTTCTTTCTGTGAATTAGAGTACCATCATGGTGATTTGGCCAGATTTCTCTATTCCTTCATAGCTGTCAAGATTCCTTGATAAACTACTTAGAAAATGACATAAAAGGTGAGAGAATAGTGATAAAGGGAATTGGTTATAAAATAAAATATGGTGAAATAACAACTGATTTTTTTTAAATGTTGCTTAAGGTAATACTCATTTTTTGGAAAAATGCTATTTAAATGCATATTCTACTTCCCATTTAGGGTTTCTAAATGAAGATTAAGTTGTAATCTCAAGAAGAAATGTGAACACAAACCTCTCTCTCTCTCTTTCTCTCTCTCTCCTTTTCTCTCTCTCTCTCCCTCCTTTCCTTCATTCCTTCCCCCCTCCCCACCTTAAAATTTAGAATGTTGCTAGTTATTTACCTTATATTATCATGAAGATTTACCTTTAGTGTGCTTTTTCCCTATCAAGGCTTTTAGAAGATACACACTTACCTTGAGAAAAATGATAACTGGTCATTTTTATTCTAAAGAGCTTTTTCTTGGTATTAAACTGATACTCTTATTGCTGTATAGTTTTATCAGTTCCATCTGTAAATAAGAAAAAATACACTGGATTTTGCAAAAATATTCTATTTCACCACCATTGTATAGATAGTGAACTATTTGTAAGATTTTTAGCATCCTTTAAAATGTTATTTTGGTAGTACAGAAATTATATTAAAACTCTAAATTCTATTTGTATCAGGTGCCAATAGCTTCGATATATGTAAAAGTTGATTAAAACCGAAAGCCCTTGTTAAAAAAAGATGATCTGGATTCCTCCTCCCAACACAATTCAAGTTTAAATTCTGCATCACTATCTATAAAATACCCATAAAGGGAAGAGCTCATTTCCTTCCTGTACTTTCATTTATTTTTTATTCTTTTATCTAGCTTCTGACATCTTATCATCAGTGTTCACAATGACACTTGCTGATCCTGTCAAACCTGTGATAATATGATGAGCATCCCTAAATTAATTTCTCTTAAAATTAGTGCCTTCTGGAATGTGAACAAAAACTATACTGCAATGTCAAAGTTTTGCTTTCAGCCGTCTTCCCCTTATCTCTCAGAATGCTATCAGAAGTAGTCCTCTTAATAGATGACAGAGCTAACACCAAGTGACATAAATACTATTTGAAATGTTTGTTCATAACAACACAGAAAAAAAGTAAACTTTTTGAAGTGACATGTTTCACCTGTTATTAGAGAATACTGCAAGCATTACCACAGTTATTAAAATTATATTAAATGAAGCAACAGTCAAAATATAAACCAAAAGATCAGAATGTCTTAAGAAATGTCTAATCCATATACTTAATGTGTGGAGAGTATAATTGTCATTTATTAAAATCAGGTTTAAAGTGTACCACTCAATATTTGATTGATTGATTGATTGAAATATAGTTGACCTACAACATTATATTAGTTTCAGGTGTATTACAGAGTGATTTGACATTTGCATACATTATGAAATGATCAACACCGTAAGTCTAGTAACCATCTGTCCTCATAAAAAGTTATTACAATATTATTGACCATATTCTTTATTCTGTATCCTTATTCTGTATATCCCCATGGCTTATTTATTTTGTAACTGGTGGTTTGTACCTCTTAATCCCCTTCACTTATTTCAACACCTCACCCCCCTACACTGTGGTAACCACACATTTACTCTCTGTATCTATGAGCCTGTTTTTGCTTTGTTTTCTTTCTTTTTATTTTTAGATTCCTCATATAAGTAAGATCATATTTTTCTTTCTCTGTCTGACTTATTTCACTTAGCATGATGCCCTCTAGATAGATCCATGTTGTCTCTGTTGGCAAGTTTGATTTCATTATATATATATATATATATATACACACACACACAAAAAAAAATAACATCTTCGTTATCCATTCATCTAAGGATGGACACTTGTTTGCTTTCATATGTTGGCAATTATAATAAATGCTGCAATGAACATTGGTGTACATATTTCTTTCTGAATTAGTGTTTTTGTTTCCTTTGGGTCAATACCCAGAAGTAAAATTGTTGGATCATATGGTAGTTCTATTTTTAACTTTTTGAGGAACCTCCATACTGTTTTCTGGAGTGGCTGTATCAATTTACATTCCCACCAACAGTACAGGAGGGTTCCGTTTTCTCCACATCCTGGCCAAGATGTGTTATTTGTTGTCTTTTTGATAATAGCCATTCTGATAGGTGTGAGTTGGTATCTCATTGTGATTTTAATTTGCATTTCCCTGATGATTAGTGATGTTGAGCATACTTTCATTTGTCTGTTGGCCATCTGTATGTCTTCTTTGGAAACAAATGTCTGTTCAAGCCCTCTGCCGATTTTTTAATTGAGTTTTTTTTTTTTATATTGAATTGTATGGGTTATTTGTATATTTTGGATATTAACCCCTTAGCAGATATATCATTTGTAAATGCCTTCTCCCATTAAGGAGGCTGCCTTTTTGTTTGCCATTTAATAATTTAAAACAGGCACCAGATACATCTGACCAAAACAGAACAAGGTACAATAAAAAAAAATAAAAACTCATATAATCTCACAAAATACAGTGATATAGAGGTCCAAAATCCTGCTTTTAGTACATTATGAGGAATACTAAGTTGTAATTGCCAAATCTCACACTAATGTTCAAGTTAGAAATTACGTATTTAAATTTGACTTTGCTTTCCTAATTTAAAATTTAATTTGATATGTTACATTACTTTATTTTCGAGCAGTCATTAATAGTTGATAAAGACTTTCATATACATTACTTATTTCATTTTGAACATGAAGTGGATTTTCATTTTATTTCATTGGCTACTTACTTAGACAGTATTGTGATTTGGGGTCAATGTAAGGAAATACTGTTTAATCTGAAATTAACTGTCTCTCTCCAGTGCATATTTTGATCTTCAACCAAGTTTCTTTTTTTTTTAACATCTTTATTTGAGTATAATTGCTTTACAGTGTTTTGTTAGTTTCTGCTGTATAACAAAGGGAATCAGATATATGCATACGTATATTCCCATATCTCCTCCCTCTTGCATCTCCCTCCCTCCCTCCTTATCCCACCCCTCTAGGGGGTCTCAAAGCACCGAGCTGATCTCCCTGTGCCATGCAGCTGCTTCCCACTAGCTATCTATCTTACATTTGGTAGTGTATATACATCAATGCTGCTCTCTTACTTCATTCCAGCTTACACTTCCCCCTCCCTGTGTCCTCAAGTCCATTCTCTATGTCTGTGTCTTTATTCCTGTCCTACCCCTAGGTTCATCAGAAACTTTTTTCTTTTAGATTCCATATATATGTGTTAGCATACAGTGTTTGCTTTTCTCTATCTGACTTACTTCACTCTGTATGACAGACTCTAGATCCATCCACCTCACTACAAATGACCCAATTTCGTTCCTTTTTATGGCTGAGTAATATTCCACTGTATATATGTACCACATCTTTGTTATCCATTCATCTGTTAGTGGACACTTAAGTTGCTTCCATGTCCTGGCTATTCTAAATAGTGCTGCAATGAAGATTGTGGTACATGACTCTTTTTGAATTATGGTTTTCTCTGGGTATATGCCCAGTAGAGGGATTGCTGGGTCATATGGTAGCTCTATTTTTAGATTTTTAAGGAACATCCATATTGTTCTACGTAGTGGCTGCATCAATTTACATGTGCACCAGTACTGCATGAGGGTTCCCTTTTTTCCACACCCTCTCCAGCATTTATTGTTTCTAGATTTTTTGATAATGGCCATTCTGACCAGCGTGAGGTGATACCTCAATGTAGTTTTGATTTGCATTTCTCTAATGGTTAGTGATTTTGAGCATCTTTTCATGTGTTTGTTGGAAATCTGTATATCTTCTTTGGAGAAATGTCTATTTAGGTCTTCTGCCCATTTTTGGACTCTGTTGCTCTTTTCATTGATATTAAGCTGCATGAGCTGCTTGTATATTTTGGAGATTAATCCTTTGCCAGTTGCTTCGTTTGCACATATTTTCTCCCATTCTGAGGGTTGTCTTTTTTTCCTTTTTTATGGTTTCCTTGCCTGTGCAAAAGATTTTAAGTTTCATTAGGTTCCATTTGTTTATGTTTGTTTTTATTTCCATTTTGCTAGGAGGTGGGTCAAAAAGGATCTTGCTGTGATTTATGTCATAGAGTGTTCTGCCTATGTTTTCCTGTAAGAGTTTTATAGTGTCTGGCCTTACATTTAGGTCTTTAAGACATTTTGAGTTTATTTTTGTGTATGGTGTTAAGAAGTGTTCTAATTTCATTCTTTTACATGTAGCTGTCCAGTTTTCCCAGCACCAATTATTGAAGAGGCTGTCTTTCTCCATTGTATACTCTAGCCTCCTTTATCAAAGATAAGGTGACCATATGTGCATGGGGTTATCTCAGGGCTTTCTATCATGTTCCATTGATATATATTTCTGTGTTTGTGCTAGTACCATACAGTCTCGATTACTGCAGCTTTGTGTATAGTCTGAAAGGCTAGGAGCCTGATTCCTCCAGCTCCGTTTTTCTTTCTCAAGATTGTTTTGGCTATTTGGGGTATTTTGTGTTTCCATAAAAATTGTGAAATTTTTTGTTCTAATTCTGTGAAAAATGCCAGTGGTAGTTTGATAGGGATTGCATTGAATCTGTAGATTGCTTTGGGTAGCATAGTCATTTTCAAAATGTTGATACTTCCAATCTAAGAACATGGTATATCTCTCCATCTCTTTGTATCATCTTTAATTTCTCTCATCAGTGTCTTATAGTTTTCTGCATACAGGTCTTTTGTCTCCTTAGGTAGGTTTATTCCTAGGTATTTTATTATTTTTTTTGCAATGGTAAATGGGATTGTTTCCTTAATTCCTCTTTCTGATCTTTCATTCTTAGTGTATAAGAAAGCAAGAGATTTCTGTGCATTAATTTTATAACCTGCAATTTTATGGAATTCATTGATTAGCTTTAGTAGTTTTCTGGTAGCATCTTTAGGATTCTCTATGTATACTATCATGTCAACTGCAAACAGTGACAGTTTTATTTCTTCTTTTCCAATTGGGATTTATTTTATTTCTTTTTCTTCTCTGATTGCCATGGCTAAGACTTCAAATACTACGTTGAATAATAGTGGTGAGAATGGACATCCTTGTCTTGTTCCTGATCTTAGAGGAAATGCTTTCACTTTATCACCATTGAGAATGATGTTTGTTGTGGGTTTGTCATATATGGACTTCATTATGTTGAGGTAGGTTCCCTCAGTGCCCCCTTTCTGGAGAGTGTTTATCATAAATGGGTGTTGAATTTTGTCAAAAGATTTTTCTTCATCCATTGAGATGATCATATGGTTTTTATTTCTTAATTTGTTAATATGGTGTATCACATTGATTGATTTGCATATATTGAAGAAGACTTGCATCCCTGGGATAAATCCCACTTGATCATGGTGTTTGATCCTTTTAATGCATTGTTGGATTTGGTTTGCTAGTATTTTGTTGAGGATTTTTGCATCTATATTCATCAGTGATATTGGTCTGTAATTTTCTTTGTGTATAGTATCTTTGTCTGGTTTTGGTATCAGGGTGATGATGACCTCATAGAATGAGTTTGGGAGTGTTCCTTCCTCTGCAATTTTTTGGAAGAGTTTGAGAAGGATGGGTGTTAGCTCTTCTTTGAATGTTTGATAGAATTCACCCATGAAGCCATGTGGTTCTGGGGTTTTCTTTGTTCGAAGATTTTTAATCACAGTTTCAATTTCCTTACTTGTGATTGGTCTGTTCATATTTTCTATTTCTTCCTAGTTCCATCTCAGAAGGTTGTGCTTTTCTAAGAATTTGTCCATTTTATTGGCATATAGTTGCTTGTAATAGTCTCTTATGGTGCTTTGCACTTCTATGGTGTCCGTAGTAATTTCTCATTTTCCATTTCTAATTTTATTGATTTGATTCCTTTCCCTCTTTCTCTTGATGAGTCTGGCTAAAGGTTTATCTTTTTTCTTTAATCTTCTCAAAGAACCAGCTTTTCGTTTTGTTGATCTTTGCTATTGTTTTCTTTCTTTTATTTCATTTGTTTCTGCTCTGATCATTATGATTTCTTTCCTTCTACTAACTTTGTGTTATTTTTGTTCTTCTTTCTCTAGTTCCTTTAGGTGTAAGGTTAGATTGTTTGTTTGACATTTTCCTTGTTTCTTGAGGTAGGATTATATTGCTATAATCTTGCCTCTTAGAACTGCTTTTGCTGCATCCCATAGGTTTTTGGTTGTAGTGTTTTCATTGTCATTTGTCTCTAGGTATTTTTTGATTTCCTCTTTGATATCTTCAGTTATCTCTTGGTTATTTAGTATTATATTTTTTAGCCTCCATGTGTTGTATTTTTTCCAGTTTTTTTTTCCTGTAATTTATTTCTAGCCTCATAGAATTGTGGTCAGAAAAGATGTTTGATATGATTTAAATTTTCTTAAATTTACTGATGCTTGATTTGTGACCCAAGATGTGATCTATCCTGGAGAATGTTCCATGTGCAGTTGAGGAGAAAGTGTAATCTGCTGTTTTCAGCTAGAATGTCTTATAAATATCAATTAAATAAATCTGGTCTATTGTGTCATTTAAAGCTTGTGTTTTCTTATTAATTATCTGTCTGGAAGATCTGTCCATTGGTGTAAGTGAAATGTTAAAGTTCCCAACTATTATTGTGTTACTTTCAACTTCCCCTTTTAGAGCTGTCATCATTTGCCTTATGTACTGAGGTGCTCCTATGTTGGGTGCATATGTATTTATAATTGTTATATTTTCTTCTTGGATTGATCCCTTGATCATTTTGTAGTGTCCTTCCTTGTCTCTTGTAACATTATTTATTTTAAAGTCTATTTGTTCTGATACGAGTATTGCTACTCCAACTTTCTTTTGATTTCCATTTGCATGGAATATCTTTTTCCATCCCCTCACTTTCAGACTGTATGTGTCCCTAGGTCTGAATTGGGTCTCTTGTAGACAGCACATATATTGATCTTGTTTTTGTATCCATTCACCCAGTCTGCGTCTTTTAGTTGGAGCATTTAATCCATTCACATTTAAGCTAATTATTGATATGTATGATTCTACTATCATTTTCTTAATTTTGGGGGGTTTGTTTTTGAAGGTCCTTTTCTTCTCTTGTGTTTCTTTCTTAGAGAATTTCCTGTAGCATTTGTTGTAGAGCTGGTTTTGTGGTGCTGTATTCTCTTAGCTTTTGCTTCTCTATAAAGCTTTTGATTTCTCCATCGATTCTGAATGAGATCCTTGCTGGGTAGAGTATTCTTGGTTTTAGATTCTTCCCTCTCATCACTTTAAATATATCATACCACTCCCTTTTGGCTTACAGTATTTCTGCTGAGACATCAGCTGTTAACCTTATGGGAGTTCACTTGTATGTTATTTGTCTTTTTTCCCTTGTTGCTTTTGATAATTTTTCTTTGGCTTTAACTTTTGTCAATTTCATTACTATGTATCTTGGCGTGTTTCTCTTTGGGTTCTCCTGTCTGGGACTCTATGCACTTCCTGCACTTGGGTGGCTATTTCCTTTATCATGTTAGGGAAGTTTTCTATTATAATCTCTTCAAATATTTTCCCGGGTCCTTTCTCTCTCTCTCTTCTCCTTCTGGGACTGCTATAATGCTAATGTTGGTGCATTTAATGTTATCCCAGAGGTCTCTTAGGCTGTCTTCATTTCTTTTCATTCTTTATTCTGTTCCACGGCAGAGATATCCACTATTCTGTCTTCCTGGTCACTTATCCGTTCTTCTGCCTCAGTTATTCTGCTATTGATTCTTTTAGTGTATTTTTCATTTCAGTTATTGTATTGCTCATCTCTATTTGTTTGTTATTTAATTCTTGTAGGTCTTTGTAAAACATTTCTTGCATCTTTTGGATCCTGCCTTCATTCTTTTTCTGAGGTCCTGGATCATCTTCAGTATCATTATTCTGAATTCTTTTTTCTGGAAGGTTACCTATCTCCATTTCATTTAGTTGTTTTTCTAGGGTTTCATCTTGTTCCTTCCTCTCGGACATAGTCTTCTGCGTTTACATTTTGTCTATCTTTCTGTGATTGTGGTTTTCTTTCCACAGACTGCAGGATTGTAGTTCTTCTTGCTTTATCTGTCTGCCTTCTCATGGATGAGGTTATCTAAGAGGCTTGTGCAAGCTTCCTGATGGGAGGGACTGGTGGTGGGTAGAGCTGGGTGTTGTTCTAGTGGACAGAGCTCAGTAAAACTTTAATCCTCTTGTCTGCTTATGGGCGGGGCTGTGTTCCCTCCCTGTTGGTTGTTTGGCCTTAGGGGACCCAGCCCTGGAGCCTACAGGCTCTTTGGTTGGGCTAATGGTGGGCTCCAGGAGGGCTCAAGCTAATGAGTACTTCCTGGAACTTCTGCTGCCAGTGTCCTTGTCCCCACAGTGAGCCACAGCTGCCCCCCACCTCTGCAGGAGACCCTCCAACACTAGCAGGTAGGTCTGGTTCAGTCTCCTATGGTGTCACTGCTCCTTCCACCTGGGTCCTGGTGCATGCACTATTTTGTGTGTGCCCTCCAAGCATGGAGTCTCTGTTTCCCCCAGTCCTGTCGAAGTCCTGCAATCAAATCCTGCTGGTCTTCAAAGTCCAATTCTCTGGGGATTCCTCCTCCTATTGCCAGACTGCCAGGTTGGGAAGCCTGACGTGGGGCTCAGAACCTTCACTACAGTGGGTAGACTTCTGTGGTATAATTGTTCTCCAGTTTATGAGTTGCCCACACACCAGTTATGGGATTTGATTTTATCGTGACTGCACCCTGCGAACCATCTCACTGTGGCTTCTCCTTTGTCTTTGGATGTGGGTTATCTGTTTTGGTAAGTTCCAGTGTCTTTCTGTCAATGATTATTCACCAATTAGTTGTGATTCTTGTGCTTTAGCAAGTGGGAATGAGCGTACATCCTTCTACTCTGCCATCTTGAGCCAATCTCTCACCACTTTTCTTTTTTTTTTTTAATTAACATCTTTATTGGGGTATAATTGCTTTACAATGGTGTGTTAGTTTCTGCTTTAAAACAAAGTGAATCAGTTATACATATACATATGTTCCCACATGTCTCCCCTCTTGCGTCTCCCTCCCTCCGACCCTCCCTATCCCACCCCTCCAGGCTGTCACAAAGCACCAAGCCAATGTCCCTGTGCCATGCGGCTGCTTCCCACTAGCTATCTACCTTATTACGTTTGTTACTGTGTATATGTCAATGACTCTCTCTTGCCCTGTCACAGCTCACCCTTCCCCCTCCCCATATCCTCAAGTCCGTTATCCAGTATGTCTGCATCTTTATTCCTGTCTTATCCCTAGGTTCTTCATGACATTTTTTTTCTTAAATTCCATATATATGTGTTAGCATACGGTATTTTTCTTTTTCTTTCTGACTTACTTCACTCTGTATGACAGACTCTAGGTCTATGCACCTCATTACAAATAGCTCAATTTCGTTTCTTTTTATGGCTGAGTAATATTCCATTGTATATATGTGCCACATCTTCTTTATCCATTCATCCGATGATGGGCACTTAGGTTGTTTCCATCTCCGGGCTATTGTAAATAGAGCTGCAATGAACATTTTCGTACATGACTCTTTTTGAATTTTGGTTTTCTCAGGGTATATGCCCAGTAGTGGGATTGCTGGGTCATATGGTAGTTCTATTTGTAGTTTTTTAAGAAACCTCCATAATGTTCTCCATAGTGGCTGAACCAATTCACATTCCCACCAGCAGTGCAAGAGTGTTTCCTTTTCTAAACACCCTCTCCAGCATTTATTGTTTCTAGATTTTTTGATGATGGCCATTCGGACTGGTATGAGATGATATCTCATTGTAGATTTGATTTGCATTTCTCTAATGATTAATGATGTTGAGCATTTTTCATGTGTTTGTTGGCAGTCTGTATATCTTCTTTGGAGAAATGTCTATTTAGGTCTTCTGACCATTTTTGGATTGGGATGTTTGGTTTTTTGTTATTGAGCTGCATGAGCTGCTTGTAAATTTTGGAGATTAATCCTTTGTCAGTTGCTTCATTTGCAAATGTTTCCTCCCATTCTGAGGGTTGTCTTTTGGTCTTGTTTATGGTTTCCTTTGCTGTGCAAAAGCTTTGAAGTTTCATTAGGTCCCATTTGTTTATTTTTATTTCCATTACTCTAGGAGGTGGGTCAGAAAGGATCTTGCTGTGATTTATGTCATAGAGTGTTCTGCCTATGTTTTCCTGTAAGAGTTTGATAGTTTCTGGCCTTACATTTAGGTCTTTAATCCATTTTGAGCTTATTTTTGTGTATGGTGTTAGGGAGTGATCTAATCTCATACTTTTACATGTAGCTGTCCAGTTTTCCCAGCACCACTTATTGAAGAGGCTGTCCTTTCTCCACTGTACATTCCTGCCACCTTTATCAAAGATAAGGTGTCCATATGTGCATGGGTTTATCTCTGGGCTTTCTATCCCGTTCCATTGATCTATCTTTCTGTTTTTGTGCCAGTACCATACTGTCTTGATTATTGTAGCTTTGTAGTATAGTCTGAAGTCAGGGAGCCTGATTCCTCCAGCTCCTTTTTTCGTTCTCAAGATTGCTTTGGCTATTCGGGGTCTTTTGTGTTTCCATACAAATTGTGAAATTTTTTGTTCTCGTTCTGTGAAATATGCCAGTGGTAGTTTGATAGGGATTGCATTGAATCTATACATTGCTTTGGGTAGTAGAGTCATTTTCACAATGTTGATTCTTCCAATCCAAGAACATGGTATATCTCTCCATCTATTTGTATCATCTTTAATTTCTTTCATCAGTGTCTTATAATTTTCTGCATACAGGTCTTTTGTCTCCTTACGTAGGTTTATTCCTAGATATTTTATTCTTTGTGTGGCAATGGTAAATGGGAGTGTTTTCTTGATTTCACTTTCAGATTTTTCATCATTAGTTTATAGGAATGCCAGAGATTTCTGTGCATTAATTTTGTATCCTGCTACTTTACCAAATTCATTGATTAGCTCTAGTAGTTTTCTGGTAGCATCTTTAGTATTCTCTATGTATAGTATCATGTCATCTGCAAACAGTGACAGCTTTACTTCTTCTTTTCTGATTTGGATTCCTTTTATTTCCTTTTCTTCTCTGATTGCTGTGCCTAAAACTTCCAAAACTATGTTGAATAAGAGTGGTGAGAGTGGGCAACCTTGTCTTGTTCCTGATCTTAGTGGAAATGCTTTCAGTTTTTCACCATTGAGGATGATGTTTGCTGTGGGCTTGTCATATATGGCCTTTATTATGTTGAGGAAAATTCCCTCTATGCCTACTTTCTGCAGGGTTTTTATCATAAATAGGTGTTGAATTTTGTCAAAAGCTTTCTCTGCATCTATTGAGATGATCATATGGTTTTTCTCCTTCAATTTGTTAATATGGTTTATCACATTGATAGATTTGCGTATATTGAAGAATCCTTGCATTCCTGGAATAAACCCCACTTGATCATGGTGTATGATCCTTTTAATGTGCTGTTGGATTCTGTTTGCTAGTATTTTGTTGAGGAATTTTGCGTCTATGTTCATCAGTGATATTGGCCTGTAGTTTTCTTTCTTTGTGACATCCTTGTCTGGTTTTGGTATCAAGGTGATGGTGGCCTCGTAGAATGAGTTTGGGAGAGTTCCTCCCTCTGCTGTATTTTGGAAGAATTTGAGAAGGATAGGTGTTAACTCTTCTCTAAATGTTGGAAAGAATTCGCCTGTGAAGCCGTCTGGTCCTGGGCTTTTGTTTGTTGGAAGATTTTTAATCACAGTTTCAATTTCAGTGCTTGTGATTGGTCTGTTCATATTTTCTATTTCTTCCTGATTCAGTCTTGGCAGGTTGTGCGTTTCTGAGAATTTGTCCATTTCTTCCAGATTGTCCATTTTATTGGCATAGAGTTGCTTGTAGTAATCTCTCATGATCATTTTTATTTCTGCAGTGTCAGTTGTTACTTCTCCTTTTTCATTTCTGATTCTATTGATTTGAGTCTTCTCCCTTTTTTTTCTTGATGAGTCTGCCTAGTGGTTTATCTATTTTGTTTATCTTCTCAAAGACCCAGCTTTTAGTTTTATTGATCTTTGCTATTGTTTCCTTCATTTCTTTTTCATTTATTTCGAATCTGATTTTTATGATTTCTATCTTTCTGCTACCTTTGGCGTTTTTTTGTTCTTCTTTCTCTATGCTTGAGGTGCAAGGTTAGGTTGTTTATTCGAGATGTTTCCTGCTTCTTAAGGTGGGCTTGTGTTGCTATAAACTTCCCCCTTAGAACTGCTTTTGCTACATCCCATAGGTTTTGGGTCGTTGTGTCTCCATTGTCATTTGTTTCTAGGTATTTTTTTATTTCCTCTTTGATTTCTTCAGCGACCACTTCATTATTAAGTAATGTATTGTTTAGCCTCCATGTGTTTGTATTTTTTACAGATCTTTTCCTGTAATTGATATCTAGTCTCATGGCGTTGTGGTCAGAAAAGATACTTGATACAATTTCAATTTTCTTAAATTTACCAAGGCTTGATTTGTGACCCAAGATATGATCTATCCTGGAGAATGTTCCATGAGCACTTGAGAAAAATGTGTATTCTGTTGTTTTTGGATGGAGTGTCCTATAAATATCAAGTAAGTCCATCTTGTTTAATGTATCATTTAAAGCTTGTGTTTCCTTATTTATTTTCATTTTGGATGATCTGTCCATGGGTGAAAGTGGGGTGTTAAAGTCCCCTACTATGAATGTGTTACTGTCGATTTCCCCTTTTATGGCTGTCAGTATTTGCCTTATGTATTGAGGTGCTCCTATGTTGGGTGCATAATTACTTAAAATTGTTATATCTTCTTCTTGGATCGATCCCTTGATCATTATGTAGTGTCCTTCTTTGTCTCTTTTAATAGTCCTTATTTTAAAGTCTATTCTGTCTGATATGAGAATTGCTACTCCAGCTTTCTTTTGGTTTCCATTTGCATGGAATATCTTTTTCCATCCCCTTACTTTCAGTCTGTATGTGTCTCTAGGTCTGAAGTGGGTCTCTTGTAGACAGCATATATAAGGGTCTTGTTTTTGTATCCATTCAGCCAATCTGTGTCTTTTGGTGGGAGCATTTAGTCCATTTACATTTAAGGTAATTATCTATATGTATGTTCCTATTCCCATGTTCTAAATCGTTTTGGGTTCATTATTGTAGGTCTTTTCCTTCTCTTGTGTTTCTTGTCTAGAGAAGTTCCTTTAACATTTGTTGTAAAGCTGGTTTGGTTGTGCTGAACTCTCTCTGCTTTTGCTTGTCTGTAAAGGTTTTAATTTCTCCATCAAATCTGAATGAGATCCTTGCTGGGTAGAGTAGTCTTGGTTGCAGGTTTTTCTCCTTCATCACTTTCAGTATGCCCTGCCACTCCCTTCTGGCTTGTAGGGTTTCTGCTGAGAGATCAGCTGTTAATCTTATGGGGATTCCCTTGTGTGTTGTTTGTTGTTTTTCCCTTGCTGCTTTTAATATGCTTTCTTTGTATTTAATTTTTGACAGTTTGATTAATATGTGTTCTGGCATATTTCTCCTTGGATTTATCCTGTATGGGACTCTCTGTGCTTCCTGGACTTGATTAACTATTTCCTTTCCCATATTAGGGAAGTTTTCAACTATAATCTCTTCAAATATTTTCTCAGTCCCTTTCTTTTTCTCTTCTTCTTCTGGAGCCCCTATAATTCGAATGTTGGTGAATTTAATGTTGTCCCAGAGGGCTCTGAGACTGTCCTCAGTTCTTTTCATTCTTTTTTCTTTATTCTGCTCTGCAGTTGTTATTTCCACTATTTTATCTTCCAGGTCAATTATCCGTTCTTCTGCCTCAGTTATTCTGCTATTTATCCCATGTAGAGTACTTTTAATTTCAATTATTCTGTTGTTCATCGTTGCTTGTTTCATCTTTATTTCTTCTAGGTCCTTGTTAAGTGTTTCTTGCATTTTGTCCATTCTATTTCCAAGATTTTGGATCATTCTTACTATCATTATTCTGAATTCTTTCAGTAGACTGCCTATTTCCTCCTCATTTGTTAGGTCTGGTACATTTTTATCTTGCTCCTTTATCTGCTGTGTGTTTTTCTGTCTTCTCATTTTGCTTATCTTACTGTGTTTGGGGTCTCCTTTTTGCAGGCTGCAGGTTTGTAGTTCCCACTGTTTTTGATATCTGTCTCCAGTGGCTAAGGTTGGTTCAGTGGGTTGTGTAGGCTTCCTGGTGGAGGGGACTAGTGCCTCTGTTGTGGTGGATGAGGCTGGATCTTGTCTCTCTAGTGGGCAGGTTCACGTCTGGTGGTGTGTTTTGGGGTGTCTGTGGACTTATTATGATTTTAGGCAGCCTCTCTGCTAATGGGTGGGGTTGTGTTCCTGTTTTGCTAGTTGTTTGGCATAGGTTTTCCAGCACTGTGGCTTGCTGGTCGTTGAGTGAAGCTGGGTGCTGGTGTTAAGATGGAGGTCTCTGGGAGTTTTTCGCCATTTGATATTATGTGGAGCTGGGAGGTCTCTTGTTGACCAATGTCCTGAAGTTGGCTCTCCTACCTCAGAGGCAGAGCCCTGACTCCTGGCTGGAGCACCAAGAGCCTTTCATCCACACGGCTCAGAATAAAAGGGAGAAAAAGTAGAGAGAATTAGTAGAAGTATGAGGAAAGAAAGAAGCAAAGGAGGGAAGGAAGGAAGGAAGGAAGGAAGGAAGGAAGGAAGGAAGGAAGGAAGGAAGGAAGGAAGGAAGGAAGAAAGAAAGAAAGAAAGAAGCAAAGAAGGAAAGAAAGGAGGGAGGGAAGGAGGGAGGAAGGAGGGAAAGAAGGAAAAAAGACAGAAAGAAAGAAGATATAGTAAAAATAAAATAAAGTATAATAAAGTTATTGAATTAAAAAATACTTATTTAAAAAAAAAGGGACGGATAGAACCTTAGGACATATGTTGGAAGCAAAGTTATACAGACAAAATCTTACACAGAAGCATACACATACACCCTCACTAAAAGTGGTAAAGGGGGAAAAATCATAAATCTTGCTCTCAGAGACCACCTCCTCAAATTGGGGTGATTCGTTGTCTAAAGGAGGGAAGGAAGGAAGGAAAGAAAGAACGAAGGTATAGTATAATAAAGTTATTAAAATTAATTATTAAGAAAAAAAATTTAAAAAACCATGGACGGATAGAACCCTAGGACAAATGGTGGAAGCAAGACTATACAGACAAGATCTCACACAGAAGCATACACATACACATTCACAAAAAGAAGAAAAGGGAAAAAAATCATAGATCTTGCTCCTAAAGTCCACCTCCTCAATTTGGGATCATTCCTTGTCTATTCAGGTATTCCACAGATGCAGGGTATATCAAGTTAATTGTGGAGCTTTAATCCGCTGCTTCTGAGGCTGCTGGGAGAGATTTCCCTTTCTCTTCTTTGTTCTCACAGCTCACAGGGGCTCAGCTTTGGATTTGGCCCTGCCTCTGCGTGTAGGTCGCTGGAGGGCGTCTGTTTTTTGCTCAGACAGGATGGGGTTAAAGGAGCCGCTGATTCGGGGGCTCTGGCGCAGTCAGGCCGGGGGGGGGGGGGGGAGGAGGGAGGGGCACTGCGTGCGGGGCGGGCCTGCGGCGGCAGAGGCCGGCGTGACGTTGCACCAGCCTGAGGCCCGCCGTGCGTTCTCCCAGGGAAGTTGTCCCTGGATCCCGGGAACCTGGCAGTGGCAGGCTGCACAGGCTCCGCGGAAGAGGGGTGTGGAGGGTGACCTGTTCTCGCACACAGGCCCCTTGGTGGCAGCAGCAGCAGCCTTAGCGTCTCCCCCCCATCTCTGGGGTCCGCGCTTTTAGCCGCGGCTCACGCCCGTCTCTGGGGTTGGCACTTTTAGCCGTGACTCGCGCCCGTCTCTGGAGTTCCTTTAAGCAGCACTCTTAAACCCCTCTCCTCGCGCACCAGGAAACAAAGAGGGAAGAAAAAGCCTCTTGCCTCTTCGGCAGGTTCAGACTTTTCCCCGGACTCCCTCCTGGCTAGCCGTGGTGCACTAACCCCTTCAGGCTATGTTCAAGCTGCCAACCCCAGTCCTCTCCCTGCGCTCAGTCCGAAACTGAAACCCGGGCCTCAGTTCGCAGCCCCGCCCGCCCCGGCGGGTGAGCAGACAAGCCTCTCGGGCTGGTGAGTGCCGGTTGGCACCAATCCTCTGTGCAGGAATCTCCCCGCTTTGCCCTCCGCACCCGTTGCTGTGCACTCCTCTGCGGTTCCGAAACCCCCCCTCCGCCTCCCTCAGTCTCCGCCCATGAAGGGGCTTCCTAGTGTGTGGAAACTTTTCCTCCTTCACAGCTCCCTCCCACTGGTGCAGGTGCCGTCCCTATTCTTTTGTCTCTGTTTTTTCTTTTTTTCTTTTGCCCTACCCAGGTACGTGGGGAGTTTCTTGCCTTTTGGGAGGTCTGAGGTCTTCTGCCAGCCTTCAGTAGGTGTTCTGTAGGAGTTGTTCCACATGTAGATGTATTTCTGGTGTATCTGTGGGGAGGAAGGTGATCTCCGCGTCTTACTCTTCCGCCATCTTCAAGGTCCCCCTCACCACTTTTCTAATACAAAAGCTTTCAACAGTTTTTCAGAAATGCCGGAAGATATACATTACTCAGAAGCACACTTTTACACTGTTAGATTTGATAGGGGCACAGTGAAATCTGGATTATACTATTTAAAATTATTACACATTTGAAATAATTTTCTTTATCACATAGGATTAAAAAGACTGTAATTCAAAACAGTTTTTTCCTTAGATTGATGTGAAAATTGTAGCACTCATATTATTTCTATTTGTCAGTTTGACTACGCATTTTCCCTTCATTTAAAATACTAAATTGTTGCTTCATGAAATGTTTCATTTTATGTTTATACTTTCTGGTGCAACTAACCAATAATCAAAATATGTCATTGCTTTTTACCCTTTTTATTGTGTAAGTTGTTACCATATATTTTAAAACATTCATATCTACCTACACTGATTTATACTCACACTCTTGTATAAATAAATGTAATCTATCACTCTGTTGATTTGCATTTAATTTATAGAAAGTGATCTAAATTTTCTTTGAGAAACAATGTGTATTTTTTTAATGAAAGGAATTATTATATTTGATAATATATGCAGTTACCATCCAAAATTTATATAAAACAAACTTTAAAAAGCCCATAACAATAAGATATTAACTACAAAATACAAATTAATTGTGGGCAAACATATGCATGTATGCAGTGCATATGCATGGCATCTATTCTATCATTATTTTGAAAGGTGTGAATGTTAGGCACAGGTGTTATAAATTCTAATATATATGTTTCATATTTGTTGTGTTTGTAGCCTTTGGAACATGACTAATGGAATCTAATAAAATTTTCTAAATTATATGATATACATAATGTACTCAGTTAAGTGATATAAAGTAGATTTCAATTACATTTTACTATCTCTATGATATTATAAATAATTGGCAAGACTAGCTGGGAAGAAACACATTAGTTGAATATTGAAAACTTCCTGCATTGTATTGTTCCTAGAGGTGTAATATTGTCAGAGCAATTTAGGTTTTGAAAATATATATATTTTTTTACCTGAGTAAATAGGATGAATCACCACAGAGCTATAATAAACTTTTTTAATATGTAATCATTAAGGTATAAAGCTTATTTTAAAAAAAGAGTACTATAATAGTATATTGACTATGTCTTAAATTGATTTTATAAAATATTCTAAGTAGTTTTAATAGTGAGTTTCATTTTACAACTTATGTAACCACACAATATCATAAAATGTCTAACTCAAAAATCTGCATATTTGCATATTTCAATTATATAATGATTGCTCTGTGAAATTGACAGATGATTCAAACCTTGGGGAAAATGTATTTTGGGTTGGAATTGCAACACTTTAGGAAAAAATGCAAAAATATAGACATACTTCATACTTATTGACTTGTTTAGATGCAATTTTACTTTTAATAGCTTTTGTAAAAGTAAATAATATAGGTACATATTATCCCTTGTGTTTAAAACACATTTTTATTGTACAGTAGCTCAAAAATCTTCCTGCAATTCATGTAATAAAAATTTAATATTTGGTTTGTCTTTCTTACAAATGTGGATCCTTGGTCACAGGCAGGGCCAAGCAAGAAAGTGACTATCTCAGTATAAATCCATGACTGCCTTCAGCAAGGCTCTGACATCTCTCCTGCTAACTTTGAATTAGCACAGTAATATTCATAAATGAATAATAATTTATTAGTTAATATTAAGATGACCAGAATAATAGAATGTGCCTCCTTAAACACCTTTTTTTAGACATAAACTAAAATAGATTGCACCACAAAATGAAAAGCAACAGATTTATCAAAATTTTTGTATATGGTCTAGCCTCCATCAATATCAGAAATATTAGAACCAAATAAATATTAATTGCTCAACAGGTCTTTGCTAAAATAATATCATGTATTCCTTAAAAAACGAAAGGAATTTTTCTGAGAGTAGGGAGCAGAGCTGGTCTAATATGTTAAAAAAGAGACTGTTTTTCAAGACCTGGGATTTAAATTGAAGAATTTAATATTGAGAAATTAGTTCCTCTCTTTCTCCACAAGGTATATGGTTTATAATGTTAGGATGTATATAAGAAATATATGATAAGTTTCTTCTTTAAAATAGTTACCTACTATGCATATACAAGGGTTACTTAAGTTATCTTTTTAGCATCTGATTGAAAGCAAATAAATTCTCATTGATGTTTTTTGTGGTTATTGTGCAGTTACAGAAAATTCGTGGATACATTAGAGCATCATATCAAGAATAGGACTGCCAGATAAAATACAGGATGTCCAGATAAATTTGGATTTCAGATAAACAACATTTTTTTTAGCATAAGTAGATCTAAATATTGCATCAAGCATACTTACACTAATAGTTAGTTGGAGTTTATATAAAATTCAAATTTTACTGGGCCACTTGTACTTTTATTTGTCAAATCTGGCAACCCTAGTCAAGAAGCACTGTTAAAATCCTTTGGGTTGAATATAAGAACATGGTCTTGGAATATTCTCTGTTAACTGTTATATTTGTATTAACTACAATAACATTATAATGTCTTTCTTGTAATGTGCCTGCAGGATTTAATATCATGATTATTATTGAGTTATTGCTCAATCTGCCCAGAAAAGTGATAAAGGGAAAACATAGACACTTTAAATAATTGAATTAAATTATAAATATAATTAATATTTTCAGATTTTCCTTATCCAATTATCAGAACTGTTTTTATCAAATACTTTTCTTCCTCCCCAATATTAACTTTCTTTTAATAAAGAAATAATATGCTTTATGTCTCTTCCAGAAGAAATCTGTAGAAGAATGACAAAGTGGGTAGTTAAAAACATCGTTATGTGGAAAAGTTTACAAATTCTTGCTTACTATATTTTGGTATTGTTCTCCAAATAATATGTCATAGTAAACACAGTAAATTACTACATTTTATGTTCAGTGGTACTGACAAAGACTCTCTCCTTCACCAAACTTTAGATAGGTTCCTCTGAGCCCTCTTTTTGACTAGATCTCATTTTTGGGCCCTCTCTTTGGCCTGTCAAGCCCTGAAAATTCAGTTTAGAGAGAATCCCACACCCTCGATATTTGATTACTCAGGCATGACTTCAGCAAGAATTCTGTTGAATTGGTTTATCAAGAATCTCCCTACCCTTGATGTCTCCTCTTAGTAATTTTCCATCTCCCCATCCATCTCCCCCTCTCTCTTCTCCTTGACTATAAGTACTCAGCTGTCTTTACTGTATTCAGAGAAGAGCTCAATCTCTCTCTTCTACTGAAAATGTCTTCACACCACACCTATGACAGTGTCTTGAGTAAAGTCTTCCTTATAGTTTTAACAAGTGTCAGAATAATTTTTTAACAATACATTCATTTTAAGTAGATTGTAAAAATTTAAGAATATGTATTCTAATTCCTAGAGCAATCACTAAAAAAATGTAAAGACATATAGCTAAAAAGCCAATAAATAAATTAAAGTGGATATCTAAAAAATTCAAATAATCCAATAAAAGGCAGAAAAATAGGAACAGATATTAAGAAAAATAGAGGACAAGCAGAAAATTAACAATAAAATGGGAAACCAAATTAAACTATATCAAGTTACATTAAATGTTAACAAAGTAAACACTCTAAATAAAGGCAGAAAGCAAAATCCAACTTTATGCTGTCTAGAAGAGATGCATTTTAAATACAAAGATATAGATAGTTTGAATATAAATGGATAGGAAAAGATATATAAATTGAACAGTAAATATAAAGAGCCAGAGTAGCCATGTTAATATTAGAAAAATAGACTTCAAGACAAAAAGTGTTACCAAAAATAAAGACTATTTCATAATTTAAAAAGTGTTAATTCGTTAGGAAAATATATTAATCTTATATGGGTATGCACTTAATTTCTTCAAAATATGTGAAGCAAAAATGATGAAATTAAAACAAGGAATACATAATCCCATAAATAGTAGGAGATTTTAAACATCATTCTCTTTGCAACTGACAAGTAGATTAAAAAAAATAATCAGTAAGAAATAGAGGATCCAAACAACACAATCAACCACATTCACCTACTTGATAATTACATACAGAATACTACAACCTAAAACTGCAGGATATGAATTGTTTTCCAAATGCATATAGTGCATTCACCAAGGTAGACCATTTGCTGGATCATAAAACAAATTTTAATAAATTTCAAAGGATTGAAAGCACACAATATATTTATTGAACTTAATGGAATTAAACTATAAATAACAATTAGATACCTAGGAAAAATCACAATATTTGGAATTTAAACAACATACTTCAATGAGAAAAAGAAGAAATCAAGAAGTTTAAGCTATTCCAAACTGTATTGTAATAAAAATACAATATATCAAAATTAATGAGATGCAAATAACTAAAGCTATTCTCAGAGGAAACATAAGCTTTAAATGCTTATATTAGAAAAAATAAGAGGTCTAAAATTAATGTCCCAAGATACTAACTTAAGCTAGAAAATAAATACAAAATAAACCCAAAGTAAGTAGAAGGAAGTAATAAAGAAAAAAGCATAACCCAACAAAATAGAAAACAAACATTAATGAAAATGAACAAGTCAAAACTAGTCCTTTGAAAACTTTAATAAAACTGATATATCCCTTGTTAAAGCAATGAAGAAAAAAGATAGGGATCAAAAATCAATCAATCAATATCAGGGAAAAAAGGGGAGCCATTGCCAAAGATCCTACAGATACTAAAAAATAAGAGAATAGTTAAGCACAACTTTTTTCCAACAATTTGGACAACTTAGAAGAAATAAACAAATTCCTTGAAAGACACAAGTTATCAAAACTCCCTCAAGAAGAAAATATATAATCTGAACAGTTCTATATCTATAGAAGGAATTTACTTTTTTTGCTGAAAATCTTCCCACAAAGAAAACATCAAGCCCAGGGAGTCTCAAAGGTGAATTTTCAAAAATGTTTAAGGATGAAAGAATAATAATTCTCCACAGACTTTTTCAAAAAATACAAGAAGGAATGTTTTACAACTCATTTAAGGGACCAGCATTATTCTGACACTAAAATCCAGGAAAAGACAGTGTGAAATGAAAAGAATAAAAAAGCTACAAACAATATTCCTCATGAATATAGGCACAATGTCCATTTAAAATATTAGCAAAACAAATCTAACAATATATAAAATGTGAGATACATATTAGGGAATGAAGTATTTCCTGGGAATTCATGGTTTCTTTAACATTTAGAAATATGTCTTTGTAATTCACCCCAGTAACATAGTAAGTTTTGTTGCTATAGTGAATAAATGCAGGCCCATCTTTAGAGCCTAAGTGCAACTGAATCACTAGAAAACATAATGAGTTAAAAATAGAATAAGAATATGAGGTTAATCCTTTCTTCCTTTCTTAGTAAAAGAAAGTTCATTTGTATGTATTGAATTACACTTAAGTTGTGTATGTATGTACAATAAAATCCATATGTGGGGAGGATACATGTTAATAGTGAGGAAAAGCAATTTTAGGAAAAATGTATTGAAATAAGTATGCTGTTTAATTCAGGGAATGTTGCTTTATATTCTATCTTAATATGCCAGCCTACATACCGTGAACAATGTTTCATCTATTTCCATGTCCATTTATCAGGGATCATTTTTGGTTCATTTCCCTCAATTGAGAAAGAGTACTGCCTCCGGGGCCTTCCTCTTCACTTAAGGTTCCAATTAACTGTCCAAAGGACTGTTCACACTAGTTCCCTGCAAATCTCCCTGTACCTAAATCTCTCCTTTTCTTCACTCATTTCTATCGTCCCCAGACCTCTATGGATATTGTGCTCTCTCTTCCATAGCCACCACAATCACATCCTCCTTATTTTACACACACACACACACACACACACACACACACACACACAACCTATGCCTTATTTATCATCTTCCTCTTAAATGGAGTAGTTAAATTGGCTGTCATTCACAAATTACATACATATATTTGGATTAAGTACATTTTAAGAAATCTTATTTTTTTTGGTCCATATCTTCAGCCACTTTGTAAGAAATGTATGATTAGTCTATTACATTATAACAGTTTATTTATCTATACTGTTAATTAAACTTTAGTTTGCTGTGAAGAAACGTTGTTGTTTAAATGAACATTATCTCTATGATTCTCTATATGTTTTTATAGCACATACACTTACCTTTGAAATCTTGTACAGATTAATTGAAATACAGGTTGTCTGCAGTGCAAACATCAAAGTTATAGTTCATTAGACTAAATTTGATTAATGCTTGTCCACCTTATATCTGTACAAACATTCTAATGCTCCTCATTATAAAACTTCACAAAACTCCTCATTCTAATGCTCCTCATTAAAAAACTCCTCATTACAAAATATATCTGTACAAACATTCTAATGCTCCTCATTACAAAACAGATACAAATTTGTACAGATCAAAAATATTGAATCTATAGTATGCCTAATACAACTGGAGCACCAGTTGCCATTTTTAAAAAAACAATTTGAAAGAAAATCTTCATATGTCATTTACAGTACAGTTATGATATCTGCATTAATAAAAGCAAGCAATTAGCTTTATCTCTTGACCAATTAAATGTACTTGCATTATTAGTGTAAAATTATATAAAGCATTGTTTTTTCAATGACCTACCTCTAAAGAATATGCAAATCAATACAAGCACAAATAGAAAAGCAAGTACCAGGCATTCTCTGTTTCAAAAAAGAAAAGCAACACTTTTTTCTTCTCTCTTGCTCAAAGACAATCAGCATATTGACACCAGGAACATATTGAGTTTGACTAAAATACAAAATACTGAATAAATGCTCACATGCATAATGTTTGGCTGCAGTAAGTTAGAATTTATTGAAAATTTCATTCAAGTAATATGTAATACTGAATCCCAAATGGTTAATTCATACCCACCTATATTATGGGTAATAGTTCATAAACATTGTAACAGGAGTAAGAATATTTCCACTAGAGAAAGTTTGCATGACTTCTCTCACATTTGAATCAATTTATTCAAAGTTACCATAGAATAAATGTTTCCACATTTGTTTCATTATATACTTTGACATTTCCAAATCCTACCTTAGAATAACCTAGAGGTGATCCCAGCAGTGGGAATATCTGGTGTCACTACTGTTTATCCTTGCTCTTATTAGTGCCCTATTCAAAGAGCATCATTAGGGGAAGAAATCCTTTCTCTTCTTCAGATTGTAATTAGATAGCAATGATGATAGTAATAGCTCACACTTTCTCTGTTGTATATGTTTTCAGTATAAAAATCAGTTTTATAGAAACAAAATTATTTAAATGGAATATCCAAAGTAATTTAGATATCTGAGTTTTCTTTCTATGTATATCTTTTAACAGCATTACATAGTATTATATATGACAGACTTTGTTTTTTAATAAGCATGAAATGGTACTTTTTCAGTACCTTTGAATATATTTTTTCTTGTACTTCCTATTCTTTATGTCAAAGACACCAATACTGTAGATTGTGTTGAAAGGCATATTTAAATGGCATATTTTAAAAGCTATCAATTACATTTTAAAATATAAATTAATTGATTACATATCTCTTTAATCACTAAAATTAACTCTTCACTTGATCTTAGCCAAAAGGCCTAGAAGCAATAACATTAACTATTGCTTTTGCAAAATATAGTTCTTGAATAGTTACTAACTAATAGTAAATTTATGAACAAATATTTCCCCAAATAATCCCAAAATATCATGACTGATTTTGTGTTTATAGTCACCTATGAGTCTCTGTAATAACGTATATTAACATGTTTAACTGTAATAGCCTTTGTTAACAAATACACTGGACAGCATTTATTATTAATGATTCAGTATTCTAAAAAGACTCATTATTAGAAGGACCTAGCATGCTTGTAAGAAACTCCCAGAATTCATAATAGGAGAAGTTTATAATCTTAGCATTATTAATTTTTAAATGGAGAGAACAATTTCTATTTCTTGTAAGATATATTCAAAAAAAATTGGTTAAACCTGAAGTGTGAAGATTTTGCCAAGTGAGTTCTTAAACAAGGCAGGTGTGTCCCAGTTTTCCCAGTCTAAATAAACACAGGCTTCCTGCTTTATAGAATAGCAATAGGTATTACCAAGCCCACTTCATTAGCACAAATAGGCCAAGATTATTGGATGAAAGGCATTGGCTACATTTATTGGTCATTAATAATTCTGTATGTTTTTCATAGTGTCTGTGGCCATAGATCAAAAGTCCCTTTTTCCATCTTCCAAAAGGAGAATCTATAAGTCTGATAGATTCTTCATTAAACTAAAAAAAATTAAAAGTCACACTAAGGTAATGGCCTTGTTCTGCTTTGGACTTGTAGATATTAAGTTCACGCTATAAATCAAAGTTCTAAAGAATAATAAAATATTCTCTGCTAATCCCCCAGAAAAAATGAAAATGTTTTACTTTCCAATTTCAAAAGCCAAATACAATTAGTGCTTTGTGAAGTATACTTTGCATCACAACACTCCTAGCGTGATAATGTTTTGCATCAAAGTGTCATTGCCTCTTCATCAAGTATGTGTGCACTATTTCAATATGATAAAATATAAAAGAATAAAGTAATTAAAAATTTGGCATTTACCTGCATTCTGTCTTAGTTTTGCATAGATTTGGGTGTTTAAAATATTTTACAGTCACATGATGCAGAATATGTCACAGAATTTTGAAATGAAAGATATCACAGCTCATTTTATTAAAGTATATCAATTAATATTAACAAATAAGTTTTAAGTCTTTCAAAGTATTGCAGATAGACATGAAACAAAATTTATTCAGTGATATTATCCATGAGATTATTTTTGGCTGCTGTGGTAGTTCCGAAGATTTTCTTCTTTTACCAGGTTTGAATTGTTATTTTCATCAAATACTACTTTTAAAGGGGAAAGGAAGACTCTTCTTAGTGACTATTGTTAACTGAACCAGTGTAAGGTTGTCACCATTGTTTCGCTGAGGTCCCAATAACCTGATAATATAAAAACTGCTACACTTGTTGATTAATCAGAAATGCTATAGCAAATGAGTCACTTCTCATTGTTTGATGGTTGTTGATATTGCGAACTATGTTTTCATGTATTTGCAGTGTTTTGAAATATGAAAAGTATCTGTGTAATTATAGACAGTTTCATTGTGTGAGAATTTTGCTTCTTTCATCATTTTACTCTAAATGCAATGCTATACTGTTAATATTAAGAATTTGCTTAATTTAAAACCTGCTCTTGGGCTTCCCTGGTGGCGCAGTGGTTGAGAGTCCGCCTGCCGATGCGGGGGACGTGGGTTTGTGCCCCGGTCCGGGAGGATCCCACGTGCCGCGGAGCAGCTGGGCCCGTGGGCCATGGCCGCTGGGCCTGCGCGTCCGGAACCTGTGTTCCTTAACGGGAGAGGCCACAACAGTGAGAGGCCCGCGTACCGCAAAACAAAACAAAGCAAAACAAAAACCTGCTCTTTGTTAAGCTAGTTAACTAACTTAGACTTTAAGTTATATAGGAATAAAACTCTGGGAAGTCTAAATTCAGAACTAATATATGATTATGGAACCATGGATTGATTAAAGGTCTGGTGTAGAATAAACAATTTATTAGCATAAAAAAGTATAGATATATTTGTAGCTATAAGGTAGCCAACTCTAACGATATTTTCATAGTAAGCTTTCCAACCCCACCTATTTCCAGATATTTGCTTACTCATATGGGCCCAAATTATTATTTTGGTGATGGGAACTTTACTCAATTTGTTCCCAACAAGTCTCAGTGGATATTGGAGAGATGTCAGGTGAAAATAGGATCATTCATCTTATTATATTTGTTTCTAGTGTGTCCTTTTGCTACTCTGACTAGTTAACTTACATGAATAGATTGAAGGTATCAAGTTGCAACAGATTATCTTCAACAATATTAGGGGAACTTTAAATCTCACAAAACTTTAAATAAAAAGTGAAAATCTGAGTTGAATGTCCCAAATACCTTTACTAGGCATTTGGACCACATTAAACCAAACTCTGAACTGTCAACCCATTAGGCAAGTCATAAATTTTCCAGTTATTCACTTGGGAAGACCAAATGATGAACAACTGAGGGCAGTAAAAATTATTTGCTGAAATAAATGTATCAGTTACAATGCAGTATTCCCCTAAAACATGACACTGAAAATCTTCAGTGGTATAATTGGAAAGCTACTGAAAGAGCAAGAGAAAGAAAGACCAAAGCAAATTTATAACAATATCACATTCTTTTTCATGAGAGGTCAGCTTTGAAAACTAATCAAATGATCTGTATAAGAACTCTATCATATGTAATTTGCTATCAGAGATTAACAGATATATTAAATGGAACAGTTTGGAGATTTCTGTATAATGAACATTCTATTAAGTTTTGGAATAGCACTAAGGAAAATGTCTATAAAATATGCATTTGTCTTCAAATTGATAAAGGTTAGAGAATGATAGGGAGCATCACCAGAGCACATTTAATCATATCTATGAACTTGTTATCTGAATTCTGAAAGACTGGAATTTTTCCTCTATTTCTTGAAATATATATATATATATATATATATATATATATATATATATATATATATATATATATATATATATATATATATATATATCAGCCAACTAAATAAATGTGAGTTAACAGATAGTTCTCAAAAGCAATTTAATGGTCAAATAAGTGTAAGCATTTAGAACAAAGGAAAAGAATATCCAAATGAATTCATTTAACCTCATAAGAGCACATTTTCTTTCTGACACAAAACAGATGAATTACACTCTAACAGTGATCTTAATTTCATTGTGCTAAAAATATAGTTCAATATTCTGTCATTTTTCCTCACTCCTTCTCAACAACTGCAGATGGTAACAGTTCTCTTGTAAGTGATTTCCAAAGAGAGATATTGGGTCTGTCTCCTTTGCAATATATTCTTTATAGATAGGTATGTTTATCACCCTGTTATATATTCCATTTTCCCAGTATACTCGATTGAGGTGCATATTGGCAGAATTTTGGTCATCACTTGACTCATAACTTTAGTTCAAGTTGCCTTTTCAACATGATAAAATGATCAAAAATATGACTACATCGCATTTTCCCTATAGAAAATTACTGTGATATCCAAAGGGTATTTTTGTGCTTTACGAGGATAATATATTTCCCTAGGAAGAATATTTATTTCTTCAAAGTTAAATGTTATTAATAAGTTACAGAAGCCCTCAGAGAATGTTGTTTTAAGTGTAATTAATTTGAACTCCACTAATTCACAACGAATGTTATTCTGAACTTTCACTGAGCTAGTCTGTGCTTGACTTGTACTCTCTCTTTGGGAAATAGTTCATTAATTAAACGGTATCGATAGTATTAAGGGAGACTGTATAGCCCACTAAAAAAATATGCTTAAAAGAATATTTTAGTAGCATTCATTCAAATAGAACCTCTTAGAATATTAATTACACTTCTGTTTTTGTGCTTTTATTTATATTGTTTCTCTAGTAGTTGGTGGATTTTTATGCACTTAGAGATACAACAACGAAGTTTATTACAAAACTTGTTTTAATTAAAACTAGGATTTTCACCAAGGTATTCTGAATTCTGAGATTAAAAACATTTAGCTAAAAATGTGACTTTTTATAAATTTTACACACACGCACACACACGCACACACACACACCCACACACATTGTGAACAATCTCCTGTTTATCTAATTGGGTATAATTACATTTAGCAGGTTTGGATATATGTTTTCTGTTTGTTGTAGTTTGTGAATAGGCTTTTTTCAAGTCATGAATGTTACTAACTATAGCAATACCCATTACTTAAAGGACAAGACAGAGTTTTTTTAAGGACAAATAATATCAATGTTTCTGGTTATTTATTAAAACTCTACTACCAAATTGACAGAGTCTCTATTCAATTAGTATTTATGTGGTTTATCTACTATAAGCCAATTAGAGTTAAGTGAGAAAATAAAAAAGATGTTTTGGATTAGTGTCAAGGTGAATTATTGAGAAAAGTTCTAGAGATGTACTTAATTACCTATATTTTATAGTAAATATCATTTGAACAATAATATTACATTGTTCCATCACATATTTTGGAAGCACTTTATGTGAAGTATCGTCTGTCCATCTAAAATATTATGTGTCAGCTAGTTTCCAAATTCTTCAGAAAATCTGTCAAATTGTGAAAAACACTACAATATTTTATATGCATAATGAATTTTTTAAAAGCCCTTACCTTTTGGCTTTTTAATTTTTCTTCAATTCTGTATGTATTTGTTACTTAATTTCCCAAGTTTTCAAGAACTCTCTAATTTTGTTAGTCAAAATGTTAGTATTGAATTCAATTCTTAGCATGCTTTGTTTTATTCTCTATGGATGAAAGCTATCTAGTTGGAAATTATTGATTTCACTTGGTAAAGTTAATGCTTAACTAGAGACAGAGTGACAGCAAGTGAATTCAGAAGGTGGATGGTTCCTAATAAATTAGACTTTTAAAACTTGAAAGATGCTTGTTTAAATATATAGAAATAGATCTTTTGAGAAGGGGCAATATGAATGGCTGCCATTTAGCAACTAGAAGACAACAAATAGTGCTGGGAAAACTGGATATCCACTTGTAAAAGAATGAAGTTGCACCCTTACCATATACCGTATACAAAATTTAACTCAAAATGGATCAAAGGCTTAAATGTAAGAACTAAAACTATAAAAATCTTACAAGAAAAAATATGGGGAAAAAACTTTATGACATTGGATTTGGCAAGATTTCTTGGGTATGACACCAAAAACACAAGCAATAAAAAAAAATAGATAAGTTGGGCTGTATCAAAATTAAAATCCTTTGTACAACAAAGGATCTGGTCAACAGAATGAAAAGGAAACACACAGAATGGGAGAAAATATTTGCAAATCATATATCTGATATGGGACTTATATCCAGAATATAAAGAGAATTCTAACAACACCAAAACAAACACTCAACCAACCCAGTTTAAAAATGAGCAAAAAACTTGAAGACATTTCTCCAAATGCAGTATACAGATAGCCAATAAACACACGAAAAGATGCTGTTCATCACTAGTCATTAGGGAAGAGCTAATCAAAACCACAGTGAGATGCTACTTCACACATATTAGAATGGCAGTTATTAAAAACACAAACACACACAGAAAATAACAAGCTTCAAGGGGAATGTGGAGAAATTGGAATACTTGTGTATTGCTGGTGAGAATATAAAATGGTGCAGCTGCTATAGAAGATGTATGGTGATCCCACACAAAATTAAACATAGAATTACCATATAACCTAGTAATTTCATCCCTGGATATATACCCCAAACAACTGAAACGGGCTCAAATATATTTGTACACATGCATTGATAACAGCATTATTAAAATTATATATATATATAAAATTTATACATGTATATATATATATATATATACACACACACACATATATATATGACAATAACAGTATAAAAGGGGTGGGTAGGAGCAAAACTGAATTGGAGTAACAAAACAACATCATATGGTAACTCAAAATACACAGAAACAAGCAAACAAATGAAGAGAACCAGAAATGGCAAATAAGAATGTTAGTAAAAAATAATTGATAATTATTTATAAAACTTGCACTCCTATCCTTGTTTCAGCTTCATTAAAACAAATAATACATAAAGTAATAATTATAACAATATATTGAATTTTTACATACATATGTGTTATATATATGTATATATATATATGGCACAATAAAGAGGAGAGAAAATATAGATATATAGGAGTAATATTTCTATTTCTCACTGGAATTAATGTATAATAAATCTGAAGTAATTGTAATAAGCCCACACAATCTAAAGACCACTAAGAGAATGACATACACACACACGTGTGCACATATGCGTGCATAAATAAGTATACATATTTACATGTAACATTATATACACTATATATTATATATACATATGTAGTCAAAAATCATTAAAAGAATTACATTAAACTAGAAAGTATTCACCTAATGCAGAAGAAGCTGTAAAGGAGGAATAGAGGAACAGAAAAAGACATGAAATACATAGAAAACAAAAAGTAAAATGGTAGATATAAATGTACTATATCAATAAGACCATTGAAAATGAATTGATTAGAAACCCCAAACAAGGAAGAATTGTAACACTGAATTAAAAAAATCAAATCCAAATGTATGCCTACAGGATGCAGGTCTTAGTTTCAAAGATACAGATAGATTAATTATGAAATGATGGAAAAGTTATATCATGCACACAGAAATCATGATAGAGTGACTACACTAATATCAGACTTATTTAAATTAGAAAAACTTTAAAAATGTTACTAGAGATAAAGAGGGATATTTTTTCATGATAGAATGGTCAAATAATCAGGAAGATATAACAATTATAAACATATATGCATCTAAAAACAGTGCTCTAAAAATCATGAAGCAAAAACTGACATAATTGAAGGGAGAAATAGACAATTCAATAATAACAGTTGGAGATTTCAATATTCCACTTTCTATAATAGAAAGAATAACCATGTAAAAGACCACAGAGGAAATAGAAGAAGTGATCAGTACTCTAAGTAAATTAGACCTAACAGACATCTGCAGAACACTCCAGCCAATAAGAGCAGAATACATAGTCTCCTCAAGTGCACATGCAGCATTGTACAGGATAGACTATATGCTACGCTATAAAACAATTCTCAATAAATTGAAAGAAATGCATTCACACAGAATATATTCTCTGGACACAATGGAACGAAATTAGAAATAAAAGAAAGAAATTTGGAAAGTTAATATGTATGGGAAAATTAAACCACACACTCCTAGATAATCAATTGGTCAAAGAAGGAATCACAAGAGAAATTAGAAATTACTTTAATGGTGAAATACTCTGTTTTCCCCTAGTATCAGGAATAAGACATAGGATGTCCACTTTCATCACTGCTATTAAACATTATACTGGAGGTTTGAGCCAGAACAATTAGACTATATATATATATATATATATATATATATATATATATATATATATGGCATTCATACTGCAAAGAATGAAGCAAAACTATCTCTATATGCAGATGATATGATCTTGTATAGAGAAAATCCTACAAAATCCAATAAAAACCTATTAAAACTAATCAAGCTCAGCAGTGTTACAGGCTTTAAGAGCAATATATAAAAATCAAGTGTATTTCTATACTCTAGCAATAAATATTCCAAAAAAGAAATTAGGAAAACAATTCGATTTGCAATGGAATAAAATACTTAAGAGCAAATTCAACAAAAGAAGTGCAAAGTTTTTACTCTGAAAAATTTGAAATAACTATTGAAAGAAATTAAAGATATAAATAACTGAAAAGACATCCCATGTTCAAAGACAGGAAGATTTAATACTGTTAAAGTTCAATACTTCACAAAATGATCTTCAGATTCAAAACAATACTTAACAAAATTCAAACTGAATTTTTGCAGAAAGTTAGAAGAGGAATTGGAACTTTCATGTATTTCTGATGGCAATGTAAAATTGTGCAGCCAATTTGGAAAACAGTTTGGCACTTCTTCAAGTTAAACATAGAGTTGCCATATGACTCAGCAACTCCATACACAGGTACACTCCCAAGAGAAATGAATAACTGTGTCTACACAAAAACTTTTTTTGTTTGTTTGTTTTTCATTTTTTACATCTTTATTGGAGTATAATTGCTTTAAAATGGTGTGTCCGTTTCTGCTTTATAACAAAGTGAATCAGTTATACATACACATATGTTCCCATATCTCTTCCCTCTTGCATCTCCCTCCCTCACACCCTCCCTATCCCACCCCTCTAGGTGGTCACAAAGCACGGAGCTGATCTCCCTGTGCTATGCAGCTGCTTCCCACTAGCTATCTATTTTATGTTTGGTAGTGTATATATCTCCATGCTACTCTCGCGCTTTGTCACAGCTTACCCTTCCCCCTCCCCATATCCTCAAGTCCGTTGTCTAGTAGGTCTGTGTCTTTATTCCTGTCTTACCCCTAGGTTCTTCATGACATTATTTTTTCTTAAATTCCATATATATGTGTAAGAATACGGTATTTGTCTTTCTCTTTCTGACATACTTCACTCTGTATGACAGACTCTAGGTCCATCAAACTCATTACAAATAGCTCAATTTCGTTTCTTTTTATGTCTTAGTAATATTCCATTGTATATATGTGCCACATCTTCTTTATACATTCATCCAATGATGGACACTTAGGTGGTTTCCATCTCTGGGCTATTGTAAATAGAGCTGCAATGAACATTTTGGTACATGACTCTTTTTGAATTATGGATTTCTCAGGGTATATGCCCAGTAGTGGGATAGCTGGGTCATATGGTAGTTCTATTTGTAGTTTTTAAGGAACCTCCATACTGTTCTCCATAGTGGCTGTACCAATTCACATTCCCACCAGCAGTGCAAGAGTGTTCCCTTTTCTCCACACCCTCTCCAGCATTTATGGTTTTTGATTTTCTGATGATGGCCATTCTGACTGGTGGGAGATGATATCTCACTGTAGTTTTGATTTGCATTTCTCTAATGATTAATGAGGTTCAGCATTCTTACATGTGTTTGTTGGCAGTCTGTATATATTCTTTGGAGAAATGTCTATTTAGGTCTTCTGCTTATTTTTGGATTGGGATGTTTGGTTTTTTGTTCTTCATCTGCATGAGCTGCTTGTAAATTTTGAAGATTAATCCTTTGTCCGTTGCTTCATTTGCAAATATTTTCTCCCATTCTGAGGATTGTCTTTTGGTCTTGTTTATGGTTTTCTTTGCTCTGTAAAAGCTTTGAAGTTTCATTAGGTCCCATTTGTTTATTTTTGTTTTTATTTCCATTTCTCTAGGAGGTGGGTCAAAAAAGGACCTTGACTGTGATTTATGTCATAGAGTGTTCTGCCTATGTTTTCCTCTAAGAGTTTGATAGTTTCTGGCCTTACATTTAGGTCTTTAATCCATTTTGAGCTTATTTTTGTGTATGGTGTTAGGGAGTGATCTAAACTCATACTATTACATGCACCTGTCCAGTTTTCCCAGCACCACTTATTGAAGAGGCTGTCCTTTCTTCACTGTACATTCCTGCCTCCTTTTTCAAAGATAAGGTGACCATGTGCACACGGGTTAATCTCTGGGCTTTCTTTCCTGTTCCATTGATCTATCTTTCTGCTTCTATGCCAGTACCATACTGTCTTGATTACTGTAGCTTTGTAGCGTAGTCTGAAGTCACAGAGCCTGATTCCTCCAGCTCCGTTTTTTGATCTCAAGATTGCTTTGGCTCTTTAGGGTCTTTTGTGTTTCTATACAAATTGTGAATTTTTTTGTTCTAGTTCTGTGAAAAATGCTAGTGGTCGTTTCATAGGGATTGCATTGAATCTGTAGATAGCTTTGGGTAGTAGAGTCATTTTCACAATGTTGATTTTTCCAATCCAAGGACATGGTATATCTCTCCATCTATTTGTATCATCTTTAATTTCTTTCATCAGTGTCTTATAATTTTCTGCATACAGGTCTTTTGTCTCCTTACGTAGGTTTATTCCTAGATATTTTATTCTTTGTGTGGCAATGGTAAATGGGAGTGTTTTCTTGATTTCACTTTCAGATTTTTCATCATTAGTGTATAGGAATACCAGAGATTTCTGTGCATTAATTTTGTATCCTGCTACTTTACCAAATTCATGATTAGCTCTAGTAGTTTTCTGGTAGCATCTTTAGGATTCTCTATGTATAGTATCATGTCAGCTGCAAAGAGTGACAGCTTTACTTCTTCTTTTCTGATTTGGATTCCTTTTATTTCCTTTTCTTCTCTGATTGCTGTGGCTAAAACTTCCAAAACTATGTTGAAAAAGAGAGGTGAGAGTGGGCAACCTTGTCTTGTTCCTGATCTTAGTGGAAATGCTTTCAGTTTTTCACCATTGAGGACAATGTTGGCTGTGGGTTTGTCATATATGGCCTTTATTATGTTGAGGAAAGTTCCCTCTATGCCTATTTTCTGGTGGGTTTTTATCATAAATGGGTGTTGAATTTTGTAAAAAGTTTTCTCTGCATCTATTGAGATGGTCCTATGGTTTTTCTCCTTCAATTTCTTAATATGGTATATCACCCTGATTGATTTGCATCTATTGAAGAATCCTTGTATTCCAGGAATAAACCCCACTTGATCATGGTGTATTATCCTCTTAATGTGCTGTTGGATTCTGTTTGCTAGTATTTTGTTGAGGAAATTTGCATCTGTGTTCATCAGTGATATTGACCTGTAGTTTTCTTTCTTTGTGACATCCTTGTCTGGTTTTGGTATCAGGGTGATGGTGGCCTCGTAGAATGGGTTTGGGAGTGTTCTTCCCTCTGCTATATTTTGGAAGAGTTTGAGAAGGACAGGTGTAGCTCTTCTCTAAATGTTTGATAGAATTCTCCTGTCGAGCCATCTGGTCCTGGGCTTTTGTTTGTTGGAAGATTTTTAACCAGAGTTACAATTTCAGTGCTTGTGATTGGTCTGTTTATATTTTCTATTTCTTCCTGATTCAGTCTTGGCAGGTTGTGCTCTTCTAAGAATTTGTCCATTTCTTCCAGGTTTTCCATTTTATTGGCAGAGTTGCTTGTAGTAATCTCTCATGATCTTTTGTATTTCTGCAGTGTCAGTTGTTACTTCTCCTTTTTCATTTCTAATTCAATTGATTTGAGCCTTCTCCCTTTTTTTCTTGCTGAGTCTGGCTAATGGTTCATCAATTTTGTTTATCTTCTCAAAAAACAAGCTTTTAGTTTTATTGATCTTTGCTGTTGTTTCCTTCATTTCTTTTTCATTAATTTCTGATCTGATTTTAATGATTTCTTTCCCTCTGCTAACTTTGGGAGTTTTTTGTTCTTCTTTCTCTAATTGCTTTAGGTGCAAGGTTAGGTTGTTTATTTGAGATATTTCCTTTTTCTTAAGGTAGGATTGTATTGCTATAAAGTTCCCTCTGAGAACTGATTTTTCTGCATCCCATAGGTTTTGGGTCGTCGTGTCTCCATTGTCATTTGTTTCTAGTTTTTTTTTTTTTATTTCCTCTTTGATTTCTTCAGTGATCACTTCATTATTAAGTAGTGTATTGTTGAGCCTCCATGTGTTTGTATTTTTTACAGATCTCTTCCTGTAATTGATATCTAGTCTCTAGCATTGTGGTCAGAAAAGATACTCGATACAATTTCTATTTTCTTAAATTTACCAAGGCTTGATTTGTAACCCAAGGTATGATCTATCCTGGAGAATGTTTCATGGGCACTTGAGAAAAATGTGTATTCTGTTGTTTTTGAACAGAATGTCCTATAAATATCAATTAAGTCCATCTTGTTTAATGTATCATTTAAAGCTTGTGTTTCCTTATTTATTTTCATTTTGGATGATCTGTCCATGGGTGATAGTGGGGTGTTACAGTCCCCTACAATGAATGTGTTACTGTTGATTTCCCCTTTTATGGCTGTCAGTATTTGCCTTATGCATTGAGGTGCACCTATGTTGGGTGCATAAATATTTAAAATTGTTATATCATATTCTTGGATTGATCCCTTCATCATTATGTAGTGTCCTTCATCATTATGTAGTGTCCTTCTTTGCCTCTTCTAATAGTCTTTATTTTAAAGTCTATTTTGTCTGATATGAGAATTGCTACTCCAACTTTCTTTTGGTTTCCATTTGCATGGAATATCTTTTTCCATCCCCTTACTTTCAGTCTGTATGTGTCTCTAGGTCTGAAGTTCGTTTCTTGTAGACAGCATATATATGGGTCTTGCTTTTGTATCCATTGTGAGAATCTGTGTCTTTTGGTGGGAGCATTTAGTCCGTTTACATTTAAGGTAATTTTCGATATATATGTTCCTATTCCCATTTTGTTAATTGTTTTGGGTTCATTATTGTAGGTCTTTTCCTTCTCTTGTGTTTCTTGCCTAAAGAAGTTCCTTTGGCATTTGTTGTAAAGCTGGTTTGGTGGTGCAGAACTCTCTCTGCTTTTGCTTGTCTGTAAAGGTTTTAATTTTTCCATCAAATCTGAATGAGATCCTTGCTGGGTAGAGTAATCTTGGATGCAGGTTTTTCTCCTTCATCACTTTAAATATGTCTTCCCAGTCCCTGCTGGCTTGTAGAGTTTCTGCTGATGGATCAACTGTTAACCTTATGGGGATTCCCTTCTGTATTATTTGTTGTTTTTCCCTTGCTGCTTTTAATATGTTTTCTTTGTATTTAATTTTTGACTGTTTGATTAATATGTGTCTTGGCATATTTCTCCTTGCATTTATCCTGTATGGGACTCTCTGTGCTTCCTGGACTGGATTAACTATTTCCTTTCCCAAATTAGGGATGTTTTCAACTATAATCTCTTCAACTATTTTCTCAGTCCCTTTCTTTTTCTCTTCTTCTTCTGGAATCCCTATAATTCGAATGTTGGTGCGATTAATGTTGTCCCAGAGGTCTCTGAGACTGTTCTCAGTTCTTTTCATTCTTTTTTCTTTATTCTGCTCTGCAGTCATTATTTCCACTATTTTATCTTCCAGGTCACTTATCCGTTCTTCTGCCTCAGTTATTCTGTTATTGATCCCATCTAGAGTATTTTTCATTTCATGTATTGTGTTGTTCATTGTTGTTTGTTTCATCTTTAGTTCTTCTAGGTCCTTGTTAAATGTTTCTTGCATTTTGTCTATTCTATTTTCAAGATTTTGGATCATCTTTACTATCATTATTCTGAATTGTTTTTCAGGTAGACTGCCTATTTCATCTTATTTGTTAGGTCTTTTGGGTTTTTATCTTGCTCCTTCATCTGCTGTGTGTTTTTCTGTCTTCTCATTTTGCTTATCTTACTGTGTTTGGGGTCTCCTTTTTGCAGGCTGCAGGTTCATAGTACCCATGGTGTTTGGTGTCTGTCCCCAGTGGCTAAGGTTGGTTCAGTGGGTTGTGCAGGCTTCCTGGTGGAGGAGACTAGTGCCTGTGTTCTGGTGGATGAGGTGGATCTTGTCTTTCTGGTGGGCAGGTCCACGTCTGGTGGTGTGTTTTGGTGTGTTTCTGGACTTATTATTTTAGGCAGCCTCTCTGCTAATGGGTGGGGTTTTGTTCCTTTCTTGCTAGTTGTTTGGCATATGGTGTCCAGCACTGTAGCTTGCTGGTCATTGAGTGAAGCTGGGTGCTTGTGTTGAGATGGAGATCTCTGGGAGATTTTCTCTGTTTGATATTATGTGGAGCTGGGCAGTCTCTTGTGGACCAGTGTCCTGAAGTTGGCTCTCCCACCTCAGAGGCACAGCACTCACTCCTCGCTTTAGCACCAAGAGCCTTTCATCCACACAGCTCAGAATAAAAGGGAGACAATGTAGAAAGGAAAGAAAGAAAGAAAGAAAGAAAGAAAGAAAGAAAGAAAGAAAGAAAGAAAGAAAGAAAGAAAGAAAGAAGAAAGAAAGAAAGAAAGAAGGAAGGAAAGGAAGAAAGGAAGAAAGGAAGAAAGAAGGAAAGGAAGAAAGAAAGAAAGGAAGGAAGAAAGAAGGGAGGGAGGTAGGGAGGGAGGTAGGGAGGAAGGAAGAAAGGAAGGATGGAAACAGGGAAGGAAGGAAAGAAAGGAAGGAAGAAAGAAAGAAGAGAAAATAAAATAAAGTAAGATAAAATAAAATAAAGTTATTAAAATAAAAAAATAATTATTAAGAAAAAAATTTTTTTAAAGAAAGAAAGAAAAAAAAACTGACAGAACCCTAGGACAAATGGTGGGAGCAAAGCTATACAGAAAGAATCTCACACAGAAGCATACACATACTCACTCACGAAAAGAGGAAAACGGAAAAAATAATAAATCTTGCTCTCAAAGTCCACCTCCTCAATTTGGGATGATTTGTTGTCTATTCATGTCTTCCACAGATGCAGGGTACATCAAGTTGATTGTGGAGTTTTAATCCGCTGCTTCTGAGGCTGCTGGGAGAGATTTCTCTTTCTCTTCTTTGTTCTCACAGCTCCCAGGGCTCAGCTTTGGATTTGGCCCTGCCTCTTCGCGTCGGTCGCCGGAGGGTGTCTGTTCTTCACTCAGACAGGACGGGATTAAAGGAACAGCTGCTTCGGGGACTCAGGCAGGGTGGGAGGGAGGGCTACGGAGTGCAGGGCAAGCCTGCGGTAGCAGAGGACAGCATGACGTTGCACCAGCCTGAGGTGCACCGTGCGTTCTCCTGGGGGACTTGTTCCTGGATCCCAGGACCCTGGCAGTGGCGATCTGCACAGGCTCCTCAGAAAGGGGCTGTGGTTAGTGACCTGTGATCACACACAGGCTTCTTGGTGGAGGCCTCAGCAGCCTTATCGTCTCATGCCCGTCTCTGTGGTCCGTGCTTTTAGCCGCAGCTCGCGCCCGTCTCTGGAGCTCCTTTAAGCAGCGCTCTTAATCCCCTCTCCTCACGCACCAGGAAACAAAGAGGGAAGAAAAAGTCTCTTGCCTCTTCGGCAGGTCCAGACTTTTCCCTGGACTCCCTCCCGGCTCGCCATGGTGCACTAACCCCCTGCAGGCTGTGTTCACGCTGCCAACCGCAGTCCTCTCCCTGAGCTCCGACTGAAGCCCGAGCCTCAGCTCCCAGCTCCGCCCACCCTGGTGGGTGAGTAGACAAGCCTCTCGCGATTGTGAGTGCCGGGCGGCACTGATCCTCTGTGCAGGAATCTCTCCGCTTTGACCCCCGCACCCCTGTTGCTGCGCTGTCCTCCACAGAGAAGAGCTTCCCCCTCCGCCACCCACAGTCTCCACCCGTTAAGGGGCTTCTAGTGTGTGGAAACATTTTCTCCTTCACGGCTCCCTCCCACTGGTGCAGGTCCCATCCCTATCCTTTTGTATCTGTTTATTCTTTTGCCCTACCCAGGTACCTGGGAAATTTCTTGCCTTTTGGGAGGTATCAAGTCTTCTGCCAGTGTTCAGTAGGTGTTCTGTAGGAGTTGTTCCACGTGTAGATGTATTTCTGGTGTATCTGTGGGGAGGAAGGTGATCTCCACGTCTTACTCTTCTGCCATCTTCCCCTCCCTCAAAACTTTTATACAGTGTTGATAAAGCATTACTCATGATAACCAAAAAGTAAAAACAACCCAAATGTCCATCAACTGATGAATGAATAAATAAAATGTGGTATAATCATACAAAGTGTAATCTTGAGCAATAAAAAATATAACTGAAGCGCTGATACATGCTACAACGTGGGTGAACATTAAAAACATTATGCTAAATGAAACAGGCCAGTCACAAAAGACTTCATTTAAAGGATTCCACTCATATTACATGCCTAGAATAGGCAAATCTATCGAAGAAAAAGGTACATTAATGGTCACTTAGGGCTGTGGATTTTGGGGGGAAGTGGCCAGTGACTGCTAATGGATACCAGGTTTCTTTTGGGACTGATAAGGATGTCCCAAAATTGATTGTGGTGATAGTTGCACAACTATGTGAATATACTAAAAACCATTGAATTATTCACTTTAAATGAGTGAACTTTATGGCATGTGAATTATATCTCAATAAAGCTGTTAAAAAAGGAATTTCTATAAATCATATATTTCAGTGAAAATGACTTGGTATGTTTCCTCATCATAAAGAGGCAAATAACTCAATGTTGAAATTATGATATATTCTTGTGTTGTAAAATTTAAAGCTGCCAGATCAGTTGCTTTTCTGATGGTGAGGAAATTAAATTTTGTTTTAAAGTATAGTTGTATGTATGTTCATATATTTCCATGCATGCTTTTATGATTTAATGTCACCCGAAATATATAACACTCTACCTTTCCAAATACTTCCCAAATATAATTGTGCAAAAATATAGAATATTTTAAATGTTAATCTCATAGGGACATTTTTAAAGTGCCTTCTAAATGAAGAAAAGTAAATGGTTATCTAATGGGGAAAATTAGCCTTATTAATGAGAATCACTTCTGATATATACTATTCTTTGGCTTTAAGTGTGATAGTATAATGCGAGTACCTGGACTCTATATCCTGTTGAGGACTTATAGGAACGTGAATTCTATTTTTAACTTTTAGGATTGTTATGTCTTCTTAGAGAAATGACCTTTTTTTTAAAAAAAAGTCATGATGTAATATCCTTCACCATCGCTAGTAGCATTCTTTGCTTTAAAGTCAACTTTTACATTGATATAGCTACTCTATCTTTACTTGGCTAGTCTTTGTATGGTATACTTATTGATATTTCATACCTATGGAAATTTGAAAATGTTACAGAAATCTTATAAAGGAGTTTTCAAAAGTATTGTAGTTTAGAGCTAAGTATTTTGGATCTGTAATTAATTATGTTGCTAAACTGATTTGCCATGATTTCAGAAAATGAGGAATACAGAAATCAATTGTCTTTAAGATAATTACAGCTATATTTCATTCTGGAAACTAAAAGACATATCTTAGAGTTCAATAAGCTATGTTTCCAAATTAACCTAATTGATTCTTAGATTTATTCTCAGATTAATTAATTAGATTCTTAACCAAACCGTTAGCTATAATTGGTTAGTTAATTACATGTTTCTGTGACTGGTTTTTCCATTTACCATTCTGTGACTGGTTTCACTCATGTCGTCTCTTTGTGTTAGGACCATATTTCAACTGACTTGTGTGTAGAGATCAATGACCACAGCTTCCATTCCCAGTCACAAACATAATTTAAAATATCTACATTTGGGAGACTAAACCAAAGTATCCTAATTATAGAAATGAAATGCCATCCTCCCACTCCTGGCTATTTATGTTACTGTAAGAATTATTTCTTGACAAATCAAGTACCAATCGTGAAAATATTAGAAGTCTCTGATGCATTTATATACAGATTATTAAATGTTCCTGTAACAATATGATTTATTTTAAGTAGCTATTAAACATATGCCTTTGAAACATAAATTTTATTATTTGTTTCCCACCCTAACAGCTGCAGAAATAACTGTTCAACCAACCTTGGAAGAGGCCTCTGACAACTGCACTCAAGAATGTCTCATCTTGGGTCACTCTGATGCCTGCTGGATGCCAGCTTCTCTGACCCATTCCAGCCCTTTACAGGCACAGACCTCTGCTCTGTGCCACAGCCCACCCCTGACGCAGACCACTCTTCGCCGGCGCAACCCTCCAGTGACACAGACCGTTGTGCTCTGCCACAGTCCGCCGGTGACCCAGGCTATTGCACTGTGCCACAGCCCTCCACCAGCACAGACCTCCACTCTGCACCACAGCCCACCTCTAGCACAGGCTACTGCTCTTCGCCACAGCCCTTCACCAGCACAGGCCTCTGCCCTCCGCTACAGCCCTCCCCTGGCACAGGCTGCCACAATCCACTGCAGCCCTCCTCTGCCACAGGCTGCTGCCCTCCATTGTAGCCCCGCACAACCACCAATGGGTCTGAAGCAAGGTTGGGGGCAAAGTGCTGGCCCTGATGGACTACTTTCTCTTGATCAGGGAGCACAAGGTAGTACAAGATCTCAGTTTTACGCCATGTCTGAAAGACTTCATCCTAGTGATGATTCAATTAAAGTCATTCCCTTGAAAACCTTCACTCCAGGGCAGCAGGCCAGACCCTCTAGGGGTGATTCTCCCACTATGGAAGAACATCCTTTATAAAACTAAAACAGCTACTTCACATTTTCCAACAGGATGTATATAATCAAAGTTTAAGATCCAATTTCAATGAATACTTCAAATTATTAGATTTGTAAATAGCTATGTAAATAGAAACCAATACCAGAATCAAGTCTAGAGCTAGACCCTTAGTCAAAAGTTAAAAATAAATTTACAATTTGATTAATTCAGAATGTGTATTTAAAAATAAAAGAAATTGAAAAAAAAGTTGCACCCTTTTGTACAGAAAGGCTTATCATGGCATATATTAATATATAGTATATATTATTTCTGGTGCACTGTATTTTTTCATTTATTTTTACCAACATGTGCAATATTACTGATTTTTTTCCATTCTGTTTTTTGTGGACCCAGTACATAGCTAATGGAAAACTAACAAATATCTGATTTTCCAAGAGTACGTTTATTCTATCTAAACTTTTGTTTAGACTGTTAGAAGGTTTAAGTACGGTGACATTTTTGTTTGTCTTTTTGTTTGATATTTGTTGTTGTCTCCACTTTTTTGTTATTAGTTTTTCTGCAAAAATGACCAATAGGGGGTGGAGATATCTCTTATATTTTTTGTTTCTGTCTGTTTTTTATGTTTTCTACCTTTATTTTAAGAATATATTGTTGATATAATTTGTATATACATTTTCAGTAAAGAACTTATAAAAACTGTACAGATTTACGTCTATAACCTATTTCTCTACTCTTTAGTAGAGTTCGAGACACTGAAGTGCAATAACTGTGCCCAAATTAGGCAATTATTTGCTAAAAAGGGCCTCTTTCTTTTTGTGTTAAATTTATCTTTGTAGTTTAGTGTAAAGTGCATCAGAAATCATGTTGTATCTGTCATTTTAAGCCTATATTCCATTATTAATTGGGTCTTTATCTTCTGAAATTTGTATATAACAGCTTAGAAAATCATAAAGAAGGTGGATGTATTCAACTCCTAATTAAAATAAACATAACTGTAGATAAAACCACATACTAAACCTATAAGACTAAGGGATTTTTGTCATTCTAGTTCAACCTACTGAAGAAAACCACTGATAACAAGATGAAAGTCAGGAAGGAACTTTTCAAGAGACATAATTATAAATCTACATCAAATGTGTTACAGTATAGAATTTTAAGGAGATGTGCAGAGGGAGAAATGGGGTTCATGACTACCTCTTGGGGTTGAAAAGAAATACCCCAATAACACACACACACAAAAAAATAAACCAACAAAATCTCATATATGAAACAATATATGTCATTCTAAGCAAAGAATACATGAGTATTCCTAGGGAACATTAGTTTCCTTCTGTTGTCTGTTCTTTATTTTATTTTTTGTCCTCTTAACTGTCCGTGGTCTTCTATGTGCACATTTGATCAATTTACCGAAACACCATCAACTTAATTTTCATCCATAGCAAAACTGAAAATATTTATTTCAGTATTACGCTAAACCAAGAGACAATTGATGTTTTAGTTGTGGTGTGTGGGGGGGGAGTGAATATTTCTTCTTGCTTAAATTAGATGTAGACTTTGTAATGTGTAACTTGAAGATATGTAATTTATGATTAAACTGTGTGTAAATGTTGTATTATAAACTGTGGTAAATGTATAGTTTCATTGGTGAAAGTTTCCATTGAATGTTGAGAAAGCTTCTCTTCATGTGCCCAGCAGGTTACGTAGCATTTTGAGAATATATTGTTCCCATTATGAAGCTCTTTAAATCATATCTGATTTGGTGTGTAGAACTTCTTAACTTTTAACTACTAGAGTTTAATTACTGAAATTTCAAATTAGTTAGTATTACTGATTTTTTTCCCTCATTTGTGTTTGTTATATTCAAAGGGATTTGGAGCATCCTGGTATTCCAGATGCAGGTGAGTCCTGAAGGACTGATGATGTTTGAAAGTGAAGATATTGAAATATGATGACGTATATGTGTTGGTATTCTTGTTGCTATGGTTAATGAAGATTTTATACCTGGGGAAGATAAAGAAACCTAGAATGACAAAATCGGTGCTTCCAGTAGATTTTAGAATGCTTTTGCCTCTAAAGCTTGCAAAGATAATGTGCTATTTTTTTTCTTTTTTTAGTTATTTCTACATTTTCTTCTCCACATTATTAGTTAAGATCTACACACACAAAAAGAAATAAATGAAAAAGAGATAAAAAGGAGAAACTGAAAGACAAATAATGTCAGTAGTATGAATAGTTATTATCTATGTTAATGAAAATCAGAATAGAAATCAATGTTAGATATTTGGGATTTTTTTTCTGATAGTGTGATTTATTGAGTTATATGGGTGGCTCTTAAATCCTCATGTAAAATTTGTGAAGTTTTGATACCTTTCCTAGAGATATAGGAATGAACAAATATGCTTTTATTGTCCTTTCTAACTCTGATTATACAGTCAGACTTAGATTGTGTTTAGAATATTAAATGACTGGGCACCCTCTTCTGTGTTTGTACCAGAGAGGCTTTGAATGGAAGCAGGCTCAAAGTAGCCAAAGAGGCAAGGGGTGTGAGCCCAGTTATGCTCCCCTATGCATTCTCTTCCTAAGCTTCCACTGGGTCTGGACTTGGCAACCTGTAACGTCCAAGGTTTCAGATCTGATGAGATCTTTCTCATCACATTGCAAATTCTTTCTTTGAGTGGATGGACAGAGCTGTAGGTTGACAAAACTCACAGATGGCTTTTTTAATGTGCAAAAATTTAGTCCTGGAACTCCAATAAGTCTTATTTTACCATCAACCAAAAATATTTCCCTTGAAAAAAGTAAGATTTGATTTAGTTGGAAATAAGAACTTATAACTGAATGACAAGGATGGTAATAATATGTTTAGTCAGACTGGTTGTTCTATTTTGTGTCCATGTTCAGTTACATGTGATCATTAATTTACTAGTTATAATGTTAATATACCACATTTGTAAATATGTATTCAAACACTGTGTATCTTATATGCTAAGTGCATACATATTTTTTCCTTGAACTTTATCTTCAAGTTTTAGCTAATACTGTGTCAGTGTACTAAAAACAAACTTACATATGGTACAAACAATGTAATACATTTAGAAGGTACATTTTGTGTAGTCTCATCTAATTATTTAACATTTTATTTTTGGTAATGTAAATTTGGTTAGAAAAAAAAAGGTTGCTAAATGATTAGTGCTATTGTGTACTGGTGACAGTTATGAAGAGCCTCTGCCTTCTCAAACCAATATTTGTCACACACTTTCATTAAAGTCATGGGAAAATTAAGTTTTACTCACATGTATATTTCAACATTAGTTTTTTGTTGTTTATATTAAGTCTGAATGTGCGTATATCTCCTAATCCACATTTGTGAACACCTATTTGTTTAATCTTTTCTCTTTTTATATTCTTCTGATGTATATTTTCCACTATAGTTATCATTTCCTGTCTTTCCTCTTTCATATTTTTTCCAAACCAAATTTATGGTTATATATAGATGAACTTTTTCTCACAATCATTAGACTATTTTGCCTATTTCCAACTGGTACAATTGCCCTGGAAAACATGGGAGAAAGAGAAGCTGAACTATATTTGGACAGGAAACTTTTTACATTAACATGCCAATTATCACACCAGAGCAATTTTATGCAGAGGCCTTAAAATATTCATTCATAGTAGCTTTCTTACACTAACCATCCATATGCTTTCAGTAAATATGATTTTTAAAAGCAGTACAAGTTGACATCAGTAAAAGTAGTAAAATGAAAAGGCCACTCAGAAAAATGTGTGTGCACAAATGAAAACAAAAATAATGAAGGCAATTGTTTAGTGATTGTCTGTGATACTTTTACAAATAAAATGTGTGAAATTTATGCTATCCCTGCTTAAAATACTTGGAATTTTATGAAATATGTATTTATGTTTGTATTTCGAGAAGATTCCTCCTCTGTGACATCATACAGCATCTGAAAGTGAACAGTATCCCAAAGCAGCTCTAGCCATACTTTGGAAGTGAGACGGTTGGATATTGTATGGCCCAGGATGGCAGTATGTAGTCCAGTGGCAAATGTGTATTAATTGTTCAATATCAGATTCTGTATTGCATGCTTTCTTATTCATTAATATAGGTATTAATAAAGCTCTGAGAAATGAAGATACATATTCATTGTGTGTGTTTATTAATTCAAAAGTCAAAGGTTTTATTTTATTTTAAATAGTTTTCTAAATCTATCTAGAGTAAAATACACCTTTTGGTGGAACATTTTGATGAGTTAGCTTACTTTTTTGTTTGCTCAGTCCCTTCAATATAGTTCTTTGAAATGCACATCTTTTCACCCACTTTTCAAAGTTGGTAAGCAATATTGTAGTCTTTTAGAACACTTATTTTGAATCTTACAAGACAAACTTGAGATATTTATTTATTTCAGAATAGGCCTATTGTCTCATTTAATGTAAAAGCCACCTAAGGATTTCCCTACACAACCCTTGAGGATCCAAGTGAAATAAGATGCTGGAGAATGTTGATAATATTTGTGGAACAAAATAACTTCACTCCTGGCTTCACTTTGGCTAAATGGAGAGAATTCCAGTACTTTGAAACCTCTCAGGCTACACAGGATCAGTAAATATTCCATTGCACTTGGTATTTTTATCAGTCCTGAAGTTTGATTAAGAGTTATAGAGCAATAATCTAGAGCTTTTTGTCTTCTTTCTTTTCTCACCCATTTTTCTGTAATTGTGATATTAATGTACTCATTCTTACCAAAGGTTGGCTGATGAAGGAATTAAAAACAAAAAATTAAATCAAGCAAATATTTAATTTCTGGCAAAAGGAGATTGGAGATTTAGAAGAAGTATAACATATGTGTAGGTTAATTTGTGTTATTTCTCAGCTTGACTCCAGCCATTTGGGAAAAAACACAAGCTGTAGTGAGTAATATGTAGATTAGGAATTACCAGATTAGAGATAGACATTATCATAATAACCTTGGCAAGAACTCTAAAAACCTGAAAAAGTGAATACACACTGTGTGAATGGGGGAAAAGTGCCCTACTGGAAAAGAATGTTGAAAATTTATATTTCAACAAGTGGAAAAATTAGTGAGCTAATATTTAGTTTGATTAAAACCATTATTGGGGATTCCTTGGTGGCACAGTGGTTGAGATTCCGCCTGCCGATGCAGGGGAAACAGGTTCGTGCCCCAGTCCAGGAAGATCCCACATGCCGCAGAGCGGCTGGGCCCGTGTGCCATGGCCGCTGAGCCTGCGCATCCAGAGCCTGTGCTCTGCAACGGGAGAGGCCACAACAGTGAGAGGCCTGTGTACCGCAAAAAAAAAAAAAAAGACATTATTGAACTTGCTGCTTTCATTGCTAGAACTGGTCACAGTGATTGATAAAATAAATTGTTAATGGTGTAATGGAAATGGCTTCAAACAAAGCAAAAGAAAACAAAACACAACTGTGAAGCAGGCAAGTAGGTACAGTATTTAATTTCTGTAAGTTGGGTTACAAATTCAATAGCCATTTCAAGTATCTGAGAATCTACAGCTGCATAAAAACAATAGAAATTTAACTTGTACGCAGGCTTAATTCCTTTATTGTCTATCAAAGTGTTCTAAAGTTAATTGGGGAAAACAAAAGTAAAAGACAAAAATAAAGAAAACCATAAATGGAAGCTTAATCCTGTCAACAATTTAAGTATATCAGGGATCTATTCATTGTACATTTTCTTCATAAACAGTTTTGAAGAGTTTTATATTTACAGAAAAATTGCAAAGATGATACAGCTCCCAAATACTCATCTCCCAGTTTCTCATGTTATTAACATAGCTAACATGGCATATTTGTTACAATTAATGTGCCAATATTGGTACATTATTATCAACTAAAGTCCATAGTTTATTCAGTTTTCCTAAATTTTCTGCTACTGTCCTTTTTCCATTCCAGGATCCCATCCAGAATTATACATTGCATTAAGTAGTCATGTCTCTTTAAGCTCCTCTAGACTGTGACAATTTTCCTGACTTTCCTTGTTAATGATGACCTTGACAGTTTTGAATACTGGTGTGGTATTCTGTAGAATGTCCCTCAGTTGGGATTTATCTGGTGTTTTTTTCTTGATTAGACTGGGGCTATATGTTTTTGAGTGGAAGACCATAGAGGCAAAGTGCCTGTTTCATCACATTTTATGAATTGTACATGATAGTACATTATTTAACTTATACAGTTAGTGTTTTGCATCATCTCACTTTCTGCTTAGGTTTCACTCTTCACCATTGAATCAGAGACCCACAATTTTTCAAGTGTTTGGTGCACGGAGGCTCAGGATATCCCGACAACATTCCTTCCATGCTCTTGAAGTCCATGGGATAATTTAAGATATGCTCTTTCCCAAATTACCACTTTTCACAAAGATTACTATCGTAACATTTCATTTTAATTTTTCATTGTCTAATGGGGCAATTTTAACTAAAGTATTAATAGAAAATAATAAGTAACTGTGTTCCCCTTCCCACAGTTACTAAATAGTAAATGAGTGCTGTGGTGATATTCCACTAATGATGAAAATTTCAGGAATCATGTCTATGATATTGTGATTTGTAATAAGAAATACATATATATTTGTATCTGTCCCTGGTTCCTGCCACAGAGATCCTAAAACCCTTGTGAATTCTTAAGTGATAAGAGCAGTAAGAACATCTTTTGTTTCAGTATTTGGCCTCTGACCCTGGTTCCTGACACAGAGCTCCTGAAACCCTTGTAATTTCCTGAGTGGTAAGATTGTCTTTTGTTCTAATGAGGCAACTCTGAGTGGACTCCTGGATGAGAGCTGGTCATCTAAAAGACCAAGCCATGATTAGAAGCTTGAAATTTTCAGCCTCGCCCTTGCCCCCATTCTCTTGAGAAGAGAAAAGGGTTGTAAATGGAGTTAATAATCAACCATGGCTATGTGATGAAGCCTCCATAGAAACTCAAACATGACCAGGTTGGTGAACATGTGGAGGTGCTGGGAGAGTGGTGTGCCTGGAAAGGGCATGGAAGCTCTGCACTCCTTCCCACATATCTTGCCCTATGCATCTCTTCCAAAGGGATGTTCAGTGTATCCTTTATCATACCCTTTAATAAACTGGTAAAGGTAAGTAAACATGTCACTGAGTTCTGTGAGCTGCTCTAGCAAATTAATGGAACCTAAGGGAGGAATCTCCAATCTGTAACTGGTCAGTGGGAAGCACAGGTAACACTCTGTGCTTACTACTGGTGTCTAAAGTTGGGGGTGGGGACAGTCTTGTAGGACTGAAAATTTAACTTATAGAATCCTATGCTATCTGGATATCTAGTGTCAGACTTGAGTTGAATTGTAGCACACCCAGCTGGTGTTGCATGCAGAGAAATGCTTGGTGTGGAAAAAAACCTCCACACATTTTGTGACTAGAAGTATCTGAAGTGAACTATTCTGTGTGAGTAGTAAAGGAGATACATAAGAAAGAGAAACACAGAAGGAGGTGGAAAACTGAGATTTTACCTTTTTTAATGACAAGTAGAAGACATTGAGCACCTAGACACACATAGAACAAATACAATACAATAGGTAAATATCCCTTATTTCTGGGGTTGGGGACAAAAATTGCTGGATTCTAACTTGTTTTACTTGTCTTGGAGTTGTGAAGAAGTGTAGATAAATTGATTATTATTTAATAGATTGGTGCTTTGAAGCTCAAGTTTATCTACTAGGGGATATTCACTAGACATTGTCAAGGGAGAAATGTTATTGAAGATTTATCTAATGAGAGAAAACTGTTGGCCCTTTTCTTAAGTCTTTTTAAATTTTACACCTAAACCAATTGGCTCTTTGATGCCATATATCTGGTAGTTACAAAAATTTATTACCAAACAATATACTCAATGTGTGAGAGGGAATTGATTTTTCATAAACTAAAGGAAAAAAAAAGTTGTGGCTTTCAATTTAGAATGCTTCTATAAGAACAGTTCAAATTTATAAAGCAAATTACCCTGCGATAGCCCAAGGTAAATTTTTTCCACTGCATTCTTTATTCATAGGAAGAGAAAAAAATCAATTACTAGATGACACATGTGAGTGCCTTTTAGGCACAAAGATGATAATGCTTGTCACTGTATATTTTTCTATGAAAGCATTCACGTGATCAAACACAATGAAACTAAGAGCCTAAGTCATACACTGCCCATTTCCAGTACTTAAAGTCATTGTCTTACATATTACAATACAGTTATATGCCTAGAAGGGAGCATTTGTTTAAAGGGTCAGCCAACGACTCTCCAAATAGCTTTAGTTTTACCTAGCTGTGTTCGGTAAGGTGTCAAGAAAGACTGTCTTACACACAAGTCTGTTTCTCAACCAGGAATGACACTGAAAGAAGCTGAACTTTAAACATGAATTGTAAGGATACAAAGTACTTGTCTTGCCAGCCATCCAATTGGAGGAATTATCCAATCATCCTATTATTCTTGTCTGCAATGTGCTGCTGAGCAAGTGGAAAAATCCAGGAAATGTATTACTTAGAAAATCTTATTGTCTATGTCTCTGGTTAAAATAGTTCACACTAGATTTTCCAACAAAATTGATTCTAGCAATTAGATTTGATAGGTAACCAAGGCAGAGTACTGAGATTCTTTGTTGGTTAATTTTATGTGCCAAGTTGGGTAGGTCATAGTACCAGAGATTTGGTCAAACACTGGTCTAGATGTTGTTGTCAAGGTCTTTTTTACATGAGATTAACTTTTAAATAAGAAAACTTTGTTAAAACAGATTATCCTCCACAATGTGTGGTGGGTCTCATACAAACAGTTGAAGGCCTTAAGAAACAACTCCTATCCTCCCTCTGAGGAAGAGGGAATTCTGTCAGCAGACCACATTCAGATTTGAACTATAACATCATTGCTTCCCTGGGTCTCCAGCTTGCCAGCATACCTTCAGATTTTGGACTTGCCAGCTTCCACAACTGTGTGAGCTAATTCCTTAAAATCAACCTCTCTGTCTCTGTCTCTGCCAGGCTCTGTCTGTCTGTCTCTGTCTCTCTTTCTGTCTCTGTCTCTCTCTCTCTATCTATCTATCTATCTATCTACCTATCTATCTATCTATATGTACTTTTTTTTTTCCTGGAGAACCCTGATTAATACAGGTTTTAATTTTAAGCATATCTTAACTAAGATCTGTCATACAAGATCAGGCCTGATGAAGTGCTGTTTCATTCAGTATTCGGGTTCTGAGAGAAGTATATTCTTTTGACATGCAGGTGGTCTTAGCTAGAATTCTATCTGCCTCCAGTAATTGTTTAGTAGTTAAGTTCTAAAATCATACAAATCTAGGCCCAAATCCCAGTTTTTCCACTTGAAAGCTAGATTACCATGGGGCAATATTTAAGCCTCATTTTTCTTTCTTGTAAACTGGGGTTAATACAGGTATATTATAAGCAATCATGGCAATAAGTGACTTATGAACTTTGGTTGGAGAAGGGAACAACTAAAAGGACAAATAAAAAAGTGAAAAATATTTCCTCTGGAGTGACACCTATATATAATTCACCTTACTAGATTTTTACCTCTTTCCATTCAATGGGGAAGTGAAATAAAGAAAAATGAACTAGTCAACCCTCCTCTGTCCTTAGAGAAGGTGCCTCAGCCCTGAGACACTTGAAATCTAACCACCTGATGAAGTGAAGTTGTTAGTCACCTGAAGAACACAAGGGCCTCTCATCCCATTGGCACTGAGGCAATGCTTATGGGCATTTTCAAACACCTAACCTGATCATGGCCATCATATTATTACTAAAGTTTTATGCTTAGAACTTTATTAGTGAGGAAGATAGCAGTAAAGGAAAGAACTTAAAGAAACAAATATTTAGAGAGTGAGATAATGAGGCAGGGAAGGAAATAAGAAAGACAGCCTTGAAAGAGAGAATTGATAATTCGGTGGGTATTTAATGAGTGCCTATGAAGTGGAAAGCACTGTTCTAGTCACTGAAGATACAATCATGAGAAGAAAAATGGTTTCTGCTCTTCTGGTGCTAGTGATCTAATGATATGTAGGGGACAGGCAATAAACAAGAATACACATACATTTATTAGAAAATGTCTGATAGTGATCAGTGAGGAAAATCCAACAAAGTAATATGATAGAGGCCGACTCTTTAGTATGTGTATTAAGATGTTTTTAGCTCCATATAATAGAAAACCCTGACTCAAATAAGTTCAAAATGAGAAATTTCATTATTTGACTTAACACCATATCTATCCTAAGGTGAGGATGTTTCAGATGTGGTACATCCAGGCTCTAACTTTGCTTCTCTGTTAATTCCCTTGGTTTTACCTACTATTGTTTATTGGCTTCATCCTCAGGCTGCTAGTAAGAAGACGGCTGCAATTTCATTGTCACATCTAAATACAGCAACATCCAGAGAAAGAAGAAGAGATGCCATATTTCAAGAAACAGAAAAATCTTCCTCGGGGACCTCCCAGCTGACTATTTTATTGGCCAAAATGAGGTCACATGTCCCTAATGAAACAATCACTGGTAAAGTGCATGAAGTTGCCATGAATAAATTAAACTAGAAGAAATAGATTTGGTTTAGTCAAATACGGAGCCAGTTTTGTTGTGATTTTTATTAAATTAACATTTGTTACGTAAAGCCCTGGGGTACCAGTCGGTGAACCACCTGTTCAAAGAAGACTACAAGGGAAAATGAAATACAGAAGGTTATTACTATTCTAGAGATGTAGAGAGTACATCCTGAGGGTCCAAATGGGAAGGGCAGGGCAGAGTACAGGCAGAAAGCAAGAAACAAGACCTGGGGCATTTGCCTTTGTTAGGGTCCATGGGTTGAATGCTTTTGGGGTTCCTGGACTAAGGCTAGATTGGTCAATTCAAATCAAAAAAGTGGGGTTTTGGTAAGTTCCACAGCGGTCTTACCTAAAGGGGATACAAGAGGAAGGAGTTGGGAGGCAGGAGTGACTGTTTTATCACCAGAGGTGTTGAGGAAGTCATATCAGGAACTTGCACTTACTTGTGACTCTGAAGGCCATTATTTAGGGCATGCACTAGTGAGTAAGACTAGTGTCAGTTCAAGGCCCCTGTAGGCTATTAGCGATGCAAAATGGGTGCTGAGGTAGTAATATCATGGAGTGGCTTAGCTAAATTCTCAGCAACCTTAGAAGGCCTCTTTGAGAAGACATTTGAGGTGAGATGAGATATGGATGATAAAAGAGGCAACAAAGGATGAATTGAGACTGGGAGGTAGAGATAATAAGTATGGAGAAAACAACAAGAGTAGTTTTGTAGAAGTCAAAGAAGGAAAGAATATCAACAAAATGTGAATGTTTGACTCTGTTAATTGTCAGAACTTTGTTACTGTTCTTTCACTTCAAGTGGACCTTAATGCTGCCCAACAACCATACCATATTAGTGTATTTTTTCTTCTACTCTTCTAGATGATTCACTCATCCTTGGTTGATAATATTGTTGCTTATTTTAATGAGAACATTGGAGCAACTCAAACAGAATTTTCACAAGCTCCTACCACAAATTCCTATTTCCAACTGCCTGCATCTGTGACCATATAGTCTTCCTTCTCTCTTGTTATAACCCTGGAGGTGCCTTCTTCGTTGTCTCTTTCCCTGGTTGTCTCTCGTAAAGTTCTAGCTGGTCTATGGTTTGGTGAATTTTCTCATGGAGGCAACAGAATTGCTTACCATTAAAATCTGCATTACTTTCAACAAATTTCCTAGGCTTAAACATCCCCACAGTCCGTTCTAAATTTAGCCTGATAACTTGGGGTGAGCTTCAGAGTTTTCTGTTCTTACAACTTGTCTCTATCATTGTGCAAAATCTTTCTGCCATTGCTCCAGACCTTGTGACCATGACAGTGGCTCAATACTCTCAGGCTCCCCTACACCATTCACACCCAAAGTGGATGGTAGCTTCTGGTTTTCTCAGTTTGCCTCCTTAGAATGGCTCCATCTTATGAGTAATCTGAAGTGAAGGTAACTAGGCCCTAGTATCCTCAGCCTGCCATACCAGGAGAAGAGCTAGTACCCCATGAGTTAGGGCTGAGTAGAGAAAGAGATTCCCAGAATCAGTCTTGCCTGGAATGGAGCTTCTGCAACACAGATCTGGGAGGGGTAAGATATACTGGTAGCCCTCCCATCCATGGAAGACACTGAAACAATAGATTGGAAGTCGGTGGTGGGGAGGGAACCCTGTGTTCTTAGCTGATCCCAGCATGAGTGGACCTCCCATGATTCTAGAGAAAGGGAGTGGACTGTGGCTCAAACGCCATATAGACATTCTGTTCTTACCAGATTTTCTTGGAAAAAAAAAAGTGTATTATATGCCCTTGGAACAATTTCCAGAGACTTTAAATGGTTATTTATTTTTGTTTTTCAATAACTTTTACCACTTATGGTTGTTTTATTGGAGCAAGCTCCTCACACTACTATTCTAGAATCAATTTCCCTAAACCTTAATCTTAAAAATTGAAGAAATGTCAAATGAAACCAAAAGTTAATTCTTAAAAATACAAATAAAATAGGTAACTTTCTGTCTAAACTTAGTAAGCATAATAAAGAAAGTAAAATTATGTCATATAAGAAAAAAATGTAATCATGGATATGGAACTTATTTTAAAAAATTAATGTGGAATACTACTCAAATAATTTTAAAATCTGAAGGAAAAAAAATATTTCATTGCAAATATAAATTACCAAAGTTGACCAAAGAAATGATAAACTACCTAAACATAAAAGTAATCTTAGAAGACAGAAGAGAGGCAATTAAACACCAACCTATTTAAAAAGAAGTCCAGACTTAGATGTTTTCCTGTTCAACTATATAACTTTTAAGACACTTAAAACTGCTATAGTTTTCAAACTCATTCCATTTTGGGGGAAGAAGAAATTTTTCTCTACCTTTCTAGGTTCTTGTGGCTGGTCTAAGAGTTAAATTGACATGAGACAGATTAACAGGAGAAAATCAAACAAAAACTTAATAACATTGATACATGAGAGAGACTCAGGAAAACTGAGTAACTCACCAAAATGGCTGAAACCCTCACCTTAAATACCATCTTCAACTAAAGACAAAAGAGGATGTTGGCGGTAGTGGTTTGGAACTTCAAAGGGGAGGAAGGCAATTCACATGGAGATGAAAACGCAAATGTTTCCTGGGCCAAGCAGAGAAGGTGGGACACAGAGAAGAATTTTAACAAACAGACTTTGTAGGTTCCTCTATTTCTATATACCTAATTCATACTATAGTTATCTATGGTGATAGCTGTCTGCCTGGAACAGGTCCTCTATCTACATTCTTTTAGGCAGTTAGGGGGAAGGTCAAAGGTTCTTCCTGGGTCTTTTGCACCTTAAAATTAATGAGCTTAAATGAATCCTCATACCAAAGAGATACATTTTGGGGTGGCAAATTTTGCTCCCCTACACCATTCATTAAAAAAAACAATTAAAATTTCCTTAATTTATTTTATGAAACCAACAAAACTTTACTGCTTAAATATTAAACCTCAAAAGTAGCACAAAAGAAGAAAATGTTAAACAACGTTAAATTATGCATAAATGAAAAAATCTAAAAAATAGTCATCCAAATTAAGTAATACATGAAGAGAACAATACACCAATATACCATGATGACAGAGTATGTTCTACTCCACATATGCAAAATTGGGTTCTTTTTAGAAACTCTATCAATAGAATTCACTCTAACAATAAATTAAAAGGGAAAATATATGATTGTATCAATAGAAGCTGAAATTAAACATCCAACTCAAATAAAAATGTAGGTAAATAAAAATTAAAGGGAACTACAAAATATGGTAAATACATTTTGCAATAAAACTAACAGACATAAATAGTAATGAAATACTAATTTCCATTATTGTCAGAAAAAGACATATACATGCTCTCTTCACTAATATATGACATTCTTTTTGGAGATTTTATATAGTAGAATAAGATAATAAAATGAAACTTTCAGTATAAATCTTAAAAACTTAAAGTTGTTTCCAATAAATATTGAAAAAATGTTATTTCCAAAAATGTTCTGGAATTCCACAGACTCTTCTATGAACTAGTAAAAATATTAAGATAATTTGAAGGCATATTTGGAATCAAATTAAAAGGAAAAAAAAATTAAAGGTCAATAGCTTTTCTGCAGACCACTCAGATAAAGGTGGGGGCTTCCCTGGTGGTGCAGTGGTTGTGAGTCTGCCTGCCAATGCAGGGGACACGGGTACGTGCCCCAGTCCGGGAAGATTCCACATGGCATGGAGTGGCTAGGCCCGTGAGCCATGGCCGCTGAACCTGAGCGTCGGGAGCCTGTGCTCTGCAACGGGAGAGGCCACAACAGTGAGAGACCCGCGTACCACAAAAAAAAAAAAAAAAAAACTTCCAAAAAACAAAAGCCCAGGGTGAGATGGCTTCACAGGTGAATCCTATCAAACATTTAGAGAAGAGCTAAGATCTATCCTTCTCAAACTCTTCCAAAATATGGTAGAAGAAGGAACACTCCCAAACTCATTCTATGAGGCCACCATCACCCTGCAACCCAAACCAGGAAATGATGTCACAAAAAAAGAAAAATACAGACCAATATCAATGATGAACACAGATGCAAAAAACCTCAACAAAATACTAGCAAACAGAATCCAACAGCACATTAAAAGGATCATACAGCATGATCAAATGGGGTTTATCACAGGAATGCAAGGATTCTTTAATATACACAAATCAATCAATGTGATACACCATATTAACAAATTGAGGGAGAGAAACCATATGATCCTCTCAACAGATGCAGAAAAATCTTCTGACAAAATTCAACACCCATTTATGATAAAAACCCTGCAGAAAGTAGTTATAGAGAGAACTTACCTCAACATAATAAAGGCCATATATGACAAACCCACAGCCAACATTGTTCTCAATGGTGAAAAAATGAAACCATTTCCAGTAAGATCAGGAGCAAGACAAGGTTGCCCACTCTCATCACTATTATCCAACATAGTTTTGGAAATTTTAGCCACAGCAATCAGAGGAGAAAAAGAAATAAAAGGAATCCAAATTGGGAAAGAAGAAGTAAAGCTGTCACTGTTTGCAGGTGACATGATACTATACATAGAGAATCCTAAAGACTCTACCAGAAAATTACTAGAGCTAATGAATGAATTTGGAAAGTAGCAGGATACAAAATTAATACACAGAAATCTCTGGCATTCCAATACATTAATAATGAAAAATCTGAAAGAGAAATTAAGGAAACGCTCCCATTTACCACTGCAAAAAAAAGAATAAAATATCTAGGAATAAACCTACCGAAGGAGACAAAAGACCTGTATGCAGAAAACTATAAGACACTGATGAAAAAAATTAAAGCTGATACAACAGATGGAGAGATATACCATGTTCTTGGATTGGAAGAATCAACATTGTGAAAATGGCTACACCACCCAAAGCAATCTACAGATTCAATGCAATCCCTATCAAACTAGCAATGGCATTTTTCACAGAACTAGAACAAAAAATTTCTCCATTTGTATGGAAACACAAAAGACCCCAAATAGCAAAAGCAATGTTGAGAAAGAAAAACGGAGCTGGAGTTATCAGTCTCTCTGACTTCAGACTATACTACAAAGCTACAGTAATCAAGACAATATGGTACTGGTGCAAAATAGAAATATAGATCAATGGAACAGGATAGAAAGCCCAGAGATAAACCCATACACATATGGTCACCTTATGTTTGATAAAAGAGGCAAGAATATACAATGCAGAAAAGACCGCCTCTTCAATAGATGGTGCTGGGAAAACTGGAAAGCTACATGTAAAATAAGGGAATTAGAACACTCCCTAACACCATACATGAAAATAAACTCAAAGTGGACCTCCTAGAGAAATGAAAATAAAAACAAAAATAAAAAAGTGGGACCTAATGAAATTTAAAAGCTTTGCACAGCAAGGGAAACTGAAAACAAGACAAAAAGACAACCCTCAGAATGGGAGAAAATATTTACAAATGAAGCAACTGACAAAGTATTAGTCTCCAAAATATACAAGCAGCTCATGCAGCTCAATATCAAGAAAACAAACAACCTAATCAAAAAATGGTCAGAAGACCTAAATAGACATTTCTCCAAAGAAGATATATAGATTGCCAACCAACACTTGAAAAGTGCTCGACATCACTAAACATTAGAGAAATGCAAATTAACACTACCATGAGGTATCACCTCACAGAGGTCAGAGTGGCCATCATCAAAAAATCTACAGGGCTTCCCTGGTGGCACAGTGGTTGAGAGTCCACCTGCCGATGCAGGGGACGCGGGTTCGTGCCCCGGTCAGGGAGGATCCCACATGCTGCGGAGCGGCTGGGCCCATGAGCCATGGCCGCTGAGCCTGTGCATCCAGAGCCTGTGCTCCACAATGGGAGAAGCCACAACTGTGAGATGCCCGCGTACTGCAAAAAATAAAATCTACAAGCAATAAATGCTGGAGAGGGTGTGGAGAAAAGGAAACCCTCTTGCACTGTCGGTGGGAATATAAATTGATACAGCAACTATGGAGAACAGTATGGAAGTTGCTTAAAAAACTAAAAACTACCATATGACTCAGCAATCCCACTACTGGGCCTATACCCTGAGAAAATCATAATTCAAAAAGAATCATGTACCAAAATATTCATTGCAGCTGTATTTACAATAACCAGGACATGGAGCAACCTAAGTGTCCATTGCCAAATGAATTGATAAAGATGTGGCACATATATACAATGGAATATTACTCAGCCATAAAAAGAAACGAAATTGAGTTATTTGTTGTGAGGTGGATGGACCTAGAGACTGTCATACAGAGTGAAGTAAGTCAGAAAGAGAAAAACAAATGCCATATGCTAACACATAAATATGTAATCTTAAAAAAAGAAAAAAAAGTTTCTGAAGAACCTCGGGGCAGGACAGGAGTAAAGACGCAGATGCAGAGAATGGGCTTCAGGTCATGAGGAGGGGGAAGCCTAAGCTGGGACGATGTGAGAGAGTGGCATGGACATATACACACTACCAAATGTAAAATAGAGAGCTACTGGGTAGCAGTCACATAGCACAGGGCGAGAAGCTCTGTTCTTTATGTCCATCTAGAGGGGTGGCATAGGGAGCGTGGGAGGGAGATGCAAGAGGGAGGAGATATGGGGATATATGTATATGTATAGCCGATAACATGTTATAAAGCAGAAACTAACACACCATTTTAAAGTAATTATACTCCAATAATGATGTTAAAAAAAACCTAAACTAAAAGCATATAGAACAAACTGTGAATTTTCCTTGAGATGTTTTAAGGGTTTTGACTTTTTAATGGCTGTTATTGGAGAAATAAATAAAATGCAAGTCATGTTCTGTTGGTTTCCCATTCATTTATGTGTTTGTATTGGAAGGTAAATACTCTAGGAAATCCCTAAATAATAAATCAATTTTTGTTTTAGTGTCATGTGAATAGATGCAGAAAAAGAAAACCTTGTAAAGTTATGAATCTGTCAAATAAAGAATGAAAAATTAGATTTAAAAAATTATGTAATGAAACAAAAATAAATTTCTCCTCATCCTTTTACAATCAATTATTTTTACAAAGAAATATACGGCTCTGAAATGGAGTAATCATTATAGTAGATTCACTAAATATTGAAGTCCATGATGTGGGGTGTGGCAATGGTAGCAAAAATACCTCATGTGAAGAAATTTGAAAGCATACTAACCTGTTCAGAAACTAATGTTGTAATGTGCATAAGTTTAGAATTCTAACATTCTGTAATTTCCCAATTTTAGATATATGTGCTTGAAGTGCATTCTACTGAAGTCAACAGTCTTGCCTCTCAGCTTTGGCAGGAAACAAGGGGGCTCAAAATTATTGAATATAAGTAGCTAGAATAACAGTTGAGGATTGAGTCTAGCTTGGACAGAGTAGAACCAGTTCAAAATATTTTGGCTCTTCGTTTGCTGTCAATACTGCTTGCATTTTCATTACAGACCACTGTCACGGGAAGTCTAGGATTTATATTCTGATATATGTGGGAATTGGATGGAGGATAATGTTAGTGAATTATAGAACAAATTGAAATCTACTTTCTTCAGCAAGTATTATTCAAAAGGCTCTTGATTTAAGTATAGACACTGTTGTACCTTTATCATAAGAAAACAAAAAAACACTGTAGAAATAGTACTTTTATTTTTCTCCCAGTTCTCTCTTTCTTAAGCACTGCACTATCAGAGAAATGTTGCTTCTTTTGCTTTATTGTTTTTTTCCCCCCACTGTGACAAATACTTCATGCAGGTCATTTAAACTTCCTGTGTACAGGAGCAAAAGTAAGAGAAAAAGAAAAAACATTATAATTTTTTGTACTAAATGCAAACCTTAAATTAAGCTCAAGAGAGTTCTAACTTTTGAATTTAAAAAAGCCTTTAAAATGTCTCACAACATGTGTAAGACTATGAGGAAAATTTAGCGGATAACACTTAGTGGATATTTCATGATATTAAGGAATTATTCATTTTAAGTTTGATGATTCCATTGTGGTTATATTTTTAAAAGTCTTAACTTGCAGAGGCATATACTTAAGTATGAAATAATTATGTAATTTTCTTCAAAATAATCTCAGTTATGGGTGGGGCAGGGGACTTGTATGTAGTGATTCAGCAAGTTAGGACATGAATTGTTGATGAATAATTTGAACAGTTGAATAGTTTTTAAGTTTAGTGGTGAGATCATGTGGCTTCATTAGAAAATTCTCTACTTTGCATAGGTTTGAAACTTCTCATAATGAAAAAAAGTATAATCATACAAAATTAATTGATTCATTTATTACTGGCTTTTAAAGGAAATATTTTTGTTGTAAATTTTGAATGGATTAGTATAATTTGAAGCGAAGCTCTAATACATTAAAATATCCTGCTCCTTTGACATCCAGGGCCTTCTCCAGCTATTCAAACCTTGGATTTCCAATATCTTCTTTGAACACTAGGTAGAATTTTTTTAGAGACTCTTGAATCTCCTAGCAGTATTTCCTCAGGAGAGAAGAAAACAAACATATGTGTTCCGTTTTCATCAGGAACTTCACAATACATTTAAAATGTTAGAAGTTTGGGTGACAGAATTGTAGAAATTAAAAGTATCACAACAATCACAAATCAACAGTAGTTATAAAATAATCATTACTACAGTATAATATTGACTCAGAAGGTACACAATATCATCAGCATTGATCACTCTATTGACTTTTATGTTCACTTTAGTTAAATCATTACAGCTTTTTACTGACTTGACCTTACCCTTTTATACACTCAAGAGGCAAATTTCACTAGTGTTTCATGGAGTAAAAGATTTTCATCTGACAACAGCTTGGTATTTGCTATACTTCTTCCTTCTTATGTTGTATCTTACAACTGCTCAGCTCAATATTTCTTCTGACAGATTTTGCCATGAAATACATATTCTCAGTTGTAACAAAAATAAAATTTACACTTTGGAAAATATTTGGCAACACATTGGGAAGGGGTTACGGCACATGTGACTTGTTGAGAATCCATATCTTGATGGAATTCAATATAATCTGTTCATTATAGAGGTCCTGTAGGTGTTTTCTAAGGTACCTAAGAGCACCAAATTGGCTATTTTTCATTTAGTGTGACTGATCAGTCATAGAAGTAGAACTTCGTGAAAAATATTAGGAAGGCATAGTAACATTGAATTGTGTCTGAGAGTGCTATGAGGATAAACCATAATCTCGAAGACATTTTACCCATATATATGTACCTAGATAAAATCCAGGGAAAAGATTTCATTCTAAAATCATAGAAAAGGTGTATTTTTATATGGCTGTGCTTGTCAGAACACTAAATTCTCTTATCAGATCCATCCAGATTGCTCTTCATATCATGCTGTGGCTACCTGGCATTAGTACATCTGTGATTTTGAGTATTACTTTCCCTGAAAATTTCCTACTGCTTTCCCGAAAGAAAGATTTGTGAGTGAAGTAATAAATTATTAATGCTACATGTCATAAAGTAAAATATATTCTTTTTCAGATTTTGATTCACTAATCAAGAATAAATGAATGCATCTGAATTATTCAAAGAAACTAAAATTATACAAATTATACTCAAATTGAATATTTTGAATATTCTATTCAAAATGTAACAAAAGGGATCACTCTTCACATTAACCTATACTTTTACAAGGTACCAGTCAGGTTCTTACATGAAACATTTAACAGTGCATTCTTTATGAATTAAAATGAAAAGAATGTCTTATAAATTGGAAATCTTGCATCAAATGCAGAGTAGAAAGTCAGTTATCTTGACATTAAAAGGTTACTGTGCTAGGTTGAACCTCAAGAGGTCAGATTCCAAAGCATCCCATTCCATACCTTTAGTCACACTTCGATCAATATTGCCATGACAATGTAATAACTCTCTGTATTAAGTGATATTTATTACTTCTTGGTGGTTTACAATGACTACTTAAAAACTGGCCTTCTAAAAATGCTACATATTAACAACAATGCTTTGATTCAGTCTGTCACACTTATGAAAGACCAGAGCTACATTAATTTATAGGAATCTAGGATTAGAGGTAACCTACTTTTATGATGTGTAGTCTTTTTTGTTTTTACCCCAGGCCCCCAGTCTATGGAATGGATATGTTAAGTGTATTTTAATGGAGCTTATGTTGTTATTAGTTAATTGCTTAATCTGTTTTAGTTACAAAATTATTCCACTGTATTGAAGACAAAAATAACATCAGAATTATAGGCTTTTTGTGTTATAGTAAAATAGAGGGTTACTGTGGAGATTAAATTATTTGAATAATGCAAATCATATTGCTTGACAACAAATAATAGTAGCTAGTGCTGTTATAATTATAATTCACTCATCTACATTTACACAAAACAGTTCTGCCATCCTTTAAAAGGTCTATTAACTGCAGCTTACAGGACAGGCTTATACTATTTCTTCCATGATAAGAATCCCATTTCTGTAAAGATTCTGTCTCTATTTTCATTATTTCTTTCAAATTTGTAAACAACACTTTCTTTCACAGCAAATTCTGCAAACCTACACAAATTTTACAAAGTTATTCAAAATTAGAAAATATCTTGGAGTGCCTAGGCTCACATCTATAATCGAAGAAGTTATTGAAATACCTGTGGGCATAATCTTCTATTTCTCTTTCAGGTAGACAAGTTCCACACCATCATGTGTGCTCTTTCTATGTACTCAACCTTTCTGGAGTTCTTCAGTGCCTACTGTTACCTTTTCTACTAGATAAAAGCGTTTTAGAAAAAAAATATGTGACTGAAAATGTGAAATTGATTGAAAGACTGAACACTGACAAGTAAATTTCCCATTTGCTCTCCCTCTCCTAAAAAAGAATTGTTACCTCCCAAAGTCTGTCTTCCAGATACAATCAGTTTTTCTAATCAAAATAAATTGAACTATCCCAGAGTGAAATTTTCCAAGTTCTAACATGTGGGCATCCACAAACATAATGACCAAATCTCAGTCCAATAAAAGAAAGCTCTCACTAAGCTCATCAGTAAGCAAGTCCCATCAACCTATACATAGCTTCAAAATAGTTTTAGTTCCTGATTCTTACCTTTGGAATAGATTCTGACTTTTGAGGAAAACTGGACTATAAGTCATCAATTAAAATAACAAGGGAATGATGTCAGCAAGATGGCAAAGTAGGAAGGCCTAGTCCTCGTTCCCCAACAGAAACACCAATTTAACAATAACATATGGACCAAAATACCTTTATGAGAGGTCTAAAATTCAGTTAGGAAGTTGCAGTACTCCAGATGAGCACAAAACAAAGAACAGCCACACTGAAATGAGAAAGAAGAGTAGTTTTATTTAACTTGAGCCAGCCCTTTCCTCAAGTTGCACATAGAGACAACCTTGGCCTGCAACTTCTCCAATCAGGGAAAAGATAGAATGGAACATGCCTCAAATATCTTGGTGCTTACATGCATTGCTGGAGAAGTTGGTTTCTGTCTTGCCTCATATGTAGTCCTGGTAAAACTGGCATAGTTCAGATGCCAGGGGGAAGTTAAGAAAAAAAGAAATGGGGCAGACAGCCTGCTGTGGCTGGCACTGCTCTGTGAGATTGCAATCAAGTAAAGAACCTGAAACTTCTCCCCTTAGAGGGAGGAGAGGAGTAGAGAATGCGTCCAACATTCTGGTCTTTCACTAAGCTGCCCAAGAGGCTCATTTCTGTCACCCCTCACAAAGGACCCTGGTGGAACCAACTTAGGTTTATGGAGGCAATTAATAAGAAGGAAGAGTGAAGGGTGGCTTGCTGTTCCCAGCACCGCTCTGCAAAATTGGGAAAAGGGGCCGATCTTAAGACTCCTCCACAAGGAAGGAGAGAGGGAAGTAGAGCATGCCTCTAATGTCCTAGCCTACAGTATAGCAGTCAGACACCAGAAGGACAGAGGAGCAGGAGATTATAGAGTCTTGAAAAAGAAAGAAAGAAAGAAAGAAACCAGTAAATCACTCTAATTCACAATCTACATGCACAAGTTCAAGGAAGATACATTCATAGAAAAGGTTTGAGTGGCTCCCAGAATGCCTAGCCAGGCTGATTGGTGAAGGTCTTTCCTTGTCAAAGCCAGTCTGTAAAGACTGGAAGAGGCAGCAGTTTCTTCAAATGTACAGACATCAAAGCAGAGCTACAAGGAACACAAAGAATCAGGGAAACATGATACAATAAAGGAACAACAACAGCAAAAATGTTTAGTAATGGACCCTAAAGAAATGGAAATCTATGAATCATCTGACAAAGAATTCAAAATAATCATCTTTTTTTTTAAATTTATTTTCTTTTTTATTTTTGGCTGTGCTGGGTCTTCGCTTCTCTGCGAGGGCTTTCTCTAGTTGCGGCAAGCGGGGACCACTCTTCATCGCAGTGCGCGGGTCTCTCACTATCGTGGTCTCTCCTGTTGCGGAGCACAGGCTCCAGACGCGCAGGCTCAGTAGTTGTGGTGCACAGACCTAGTTGCTCCGCGGCATGTGGGATCCTCCCAGACCAGGGCTCGAACCCCTGTCCCCTGCATTGGCAGGCAGATTCTCAACCACTGTGCCACCAGATAAGCCCCCTGGCAGGAGTTCTTTAGACCCAACCAAGTTGTCAATTACTTGCCGCGCAGTCTTAATTTGGATGTTCGGTGGTCGTCTGGGTGGATCTTTTCAAGTCCAAAGAGATAGAGCAATAGGAGAATGAGAAAGACTGAGGGAGAAAAGCCTTGGCCTCAGTGTGCTTCTTAGCGGCCAGAGAAGTGGTCTCTGCCAGATCCTGCAGGCGACGTCAGCTGCCACTTAACGGGCTACTTGAATCTCCATGGCTCAGAATAAGTCCCAGCCACCCTTCAGAGGGGAGCCATAGCCCAATAGGCGGATCGAGATTATGGCCTTTGAGGCCCCGCATTGGGTGCCAGAAAAGATGTTGCAGGAAAGAGAGTGGGGTGCGAGAGGATGGTCACATCCCAAGTCATGTCTGAGTCCCTGGGATGGCCACCAAGTGTGTGTTCTTGGCTTTGTGCAGGCAAGAATTCAAGAGCAAGACATAGTAAAGTGAAGGAAGTTTTATTCAGGGAGATACACACTCCATAGACAGAGTGTGGGCCATCTTGGAAGGCAAGAGGCCCAAAATAATCATCTTAAAGAAGTTCAGTGAGTTATAAGAGAACAAAGATACACAACTAAACAAAATTTAAAAAGCAATACATGAATAAAATAAGAATATCAGCAAAGAGAAACTACTAAAAAGAACTGAACAAAAATTCTGGAACTGAAATATATAATAACTGAACTGCAAAACTCACTAGAGGGTTTCAACAACACACTTGATCAAGCAGAAAAAAGAATCAGTGAACTTGAATATAATCCCACTTCTGCGTATATATCCAAAATAATTAAAATCAGGATCTGAAAGACATATCTGCACTCCCATGTTCATTGAAGCATTATTCACAATATCCAAGATATGGAAATAATCTAAATGTCTGTCAACAGATGAATGGATAAGGAAAATGTGACATATACATACAATAGAATATTATTCAGCTTTCTGAAACTCCTGGATCCGAGACAAGGGTAGTTCATTACCCACAGCAATAGCAGTAGCAAGAGTATCATATTTTGCACTGGTTTTCTGAGCCTCAGTTCCCACAGGGTGATACAAAAAAAGCCATCTGAAACCTGCATACACAATGAGATGTATTATAGATGATAAACTTTGAGTTTACGGAGCTCAAATCTTTTATTGGGTTTTAAGTATGCCTGCTCTTTTCTCTGGAGGGAGACACTACCAAGGCTCTTCTCTCTGCAAACATCCTTGATAAGCTAGTTCAGAACAAGAGACAGTTAGTACTTCCCTCACAAGAGATGTAGAAATTCAAGAGGCCCATTGAAAATCTCCCAACAGTGACTATTTTAAATTTAATAAAATTCTAAAATTCTGTTCATAAATTGCACTAGTCACTTTTAAAGAATTCCATAGCCATATGTGGCTAAAGGCTACCATACTGAACAATGAAAATACAGAACATTTATATTAATAAAGAAAATGCTATTGGATAGAGTGGCTCCATTTCATACAATAGCAATAATAATGAATAATAATAATAGTAGTAGTAGGTAATATTTGTTAAGCATCCACAATGTGCCAAGCACTTTAAATGCATTATCCCATTTAATGCTCACATTAGCCCTAAAAATTAGAAGTTGTTATCCCCACATTGTAGATGAGGAAACCATGCCTTAGAAACGTAGAACAATTTACCTACCTAAGCTCATACTTGTGGTTATTGTCAGAGACTGAACCATACTTAACTACTCTCTTATGTTACTTTCCTTAGATTCCTATAGCAGATAGTATTTTCCAACAACTGCAACAATATTTACAGTCCCACATGCTCTTCCACATTTTCACAAACAACTCTATCAAGAGATAGAAACTATATTCCCTCCTCTTGAACTTGAGTGGGTCTTTCTTACTGGCCTGATGGAAGTGATATTACATATAGTGTAAGTAATGTTACTGTATATGAGGTTCATGAATAGGTTATATTCTTGATAAGAGTTCATATCATTGACAACACAATAGAGCTTCTACCTGTTTTCCTCATGGGACAGTAACTACCAGAAGTCAGCTGCCAGGCTATAAGGAAGCCCAAGCCACATTGAGAATCCTTGTCAAGATACATCAGCTGACAGCCATCACTGAGGTCCCAGGCAGCAGCCAACATCAACTGCCACACATGTGAGTGAGGAAGCCTTCTAAATGACTCCAGCCCCTGTCATCAACTGATTGTAACCTGGGAGGCCCACAAAAGAATTGTCTACCTGATCCAAATCAACCCTCAGAACCATAAGTGATGATAATAATAGAATTGTCTACCTGATCCAAATCAATCCTCTGAACCATAAGTGATGATAATAATAACAATAGTTAATAATATATTAATGCTCTTTTGTATCATTAAGCTGTTATTAGCAATAGATAGTTGAAACAATGCACCTTCAAACTGATTATGTAAAGAGCTTTATTTTAGTCAATTAGTTAATATTTATATGCTTTACTTGTGCATTGATGCATTAGTAGAAATAAATGAACATATAAGTGGGTTATTCCTTCTACATTCTGCCCGACCTTTTGTAGAACTAGATTTGAAAAGGAAAATTAAAATAAAATTTTTGCTTATATGAAAAAATAAAACTATTGACAAAGATGAATTTTGTCCAAAGCAAAATTGTTTCTTAAGTAGCTCTTCACATTTTGTTAGATATTGCCATATTTGAATTTCATACCCTAGACTTCTTTCATTTATTTATTCTGGTTGCTACATAAGTTGCCTTACTTGATATTTTTCCAAAAATATGAAAAAAATTAATTAAAGCAAATATATTTAATCCTTTTCTCTGAAAAAATACAAACTATTATACTAATGATAACATTCAAAAGATCATGAAAAATAGTCAACGAAGACATACGACTTTATTTATCATATCCTTATAATCTAGATTCAATCTTTGCATTGCCATATACTCATCATACATCTAGGAAAGATCATATGAATTTTTGTAGAATTTACAATTTTGTAGATTTATATTTATTTTTGTTGTTGCAGTAATAACACAATATAAGATCTACTGTCTTAACAAAAATTTAAGTGCACAATAACATATTGTTAACTATAGACACTATGTTGTACAGCAGATCTCTAGAACTCATTCATCTTGTATAACTGTAACTTTAAACCCATTGAGCAACAAAATTCCCCATTTCCCCTTACCCCAGTTCTCACAGATTTATTTTAAGTAAGCCTAAGATTTTCCAGAGATTATTTTTATTTAGAGGTAAAAATTGCTTACAATCAAACTTTGAAAATGGATATTCCCTTCTTTCCAGCTTGATCAATTCTTGAGGAACTGGCAATACTCTCATAATAAAACAGGTTAGAAACTTTATATGCTATTGCTTTAAAATCATCTCAAGGAGTTACAATGTCCGTTCTCGGCAGCATCATTTGTCCTAAAGCATAGAGGAAGGACAAGGAATCAGGAGCTAACAGGCTGGAGGACACTGGAGTTACATTTAGAGATTCTTGCTTGTTTTTTTGGTGTAGTTTATTCACTATGGCTTAAGGCGCAAGCAAGCATTCACCACTCACTACTCTCATTATTTTCAAGGCTGTTTAGTAGACAATAACAAATACTAAGCAAATAAATCTTTTGAACCATTTAAACCTATTTCTGAAGTTTTAGGTAACAAAAGCTTACAGAGTTGACCCTAGGTGTTTATTTCTATATCTACATATATTTTTCCATCCGTCTTTATTTACATATAAAACTGGGAGAACACCCGCCATACCTGAGGTATTCTCTGAACAGGGAAAAGAAAAGCAAAAGTATTTGGCATGAGAAGGCAGTCCCATCTAAGAATTTGAATTGGGTATATTTAAAATAACTGTAATCTCAAATCTGCTGCAGTTTTGCATGGTTTAAGGTTAATACCTCAAGAGACAAAATTTTGTTTTGCAGAATGTCCTAATACACTTAGTTTCTTAACTGTAGGCCTCAGAGTTTACTCTGCATTGTGAACAGCAGCTATAAAATGTTCTACTCCTGTAGAAGACAGCAAAGCACGTGGAAATATTTCTGTACACCTATATTTATCCTGGGAATGAATCAGAATAGTTATATGAAGTCACTTAGAGAGACGGGTCCCTTAGAAAGCGTCCCATCTCTTAGACTCCTAGTAGCAGCCCTTCTAAATAAGAAAGCTACAGAAACTGCACGATGAGACTTCTCAAAATTGTCTCATTTGGGGAACGTTATTCCCAGTCACATAGCAAGAGGAGGCCTGTATACTCCTGATCTTTACTCCTCCTGGAATAGACATACAGCAGTTCACACCAAACCACACACATACACTTGCCGGAAAATGACTCAACCTGCCCTCTTGTTTAGTTAGCCATCTACAGACATTTATAACTATTTGTGGAAAAGCCTCCAGGCTTGCAAGGAATAATGTGCAGTCCCATCACTACCTGAGCGAAGCAAATACCCTTAAAGCTTCTGTGGGACTCGAGGGACATTGTTCCAGCTAATGATTAAGAACTCTCCAGACAATAGGGGCTTCTTAGACAATGGGTGAATTTCCAGGATGTCCGGCCCCCTTCCGAGAAGGAGGGAGATAACAAAATGTAAAGAAGGTGTCTGTCAAAGACCAATCAGGCAGCTGGGGAGAAGGAGGGAGATAACAAAATGTAAAAAAGGTGTCTGTCAAAGACCAATCAGGCAGCTGGGGAGAAGGAGGGAGATAACAAAATGTAAAAAAGGGTGTCTGTCAAAGACCAATCAGGCAGTTGGGGACAAGTTCCCTCTCTGGTCCGAGCCTAAGCCGGGACCAATCAGCAGGAGAACACAACCAAATCTATAATTTACATACGGGGAAGTGGGAACCTATAAAACTGACATATTCGCGCCCAAAAGGGTTTCTTCTTCGACCTCCTGCATGAGGACCAAGGAACCCCGGTGCACCGGCCTTCAATAAACCTCTTGCGTTTTGCATCGACTTCCGACTCTTGTTGTTTCCTGGGTGAGTCGAAACTCCTAGGAGACCATGCAGGTCTAACATTTGGGGGCTCGTCCGGGATTCCACTCGCCCCGGACCACAAGAACATCGGGAGTTGGAGGTACCAGGTAAGCTCGAGCTTGATTGTCTGTTTGTCCCTTGTTCTTTGTGGGCCATTATCGGAGGAAAGCCGTAAGAATCGGCTTATTATGGAATCTGTATCGGACCTCTGGCTAGGCAGACGTGCTAATAGCCGGCGTCCATGAGCCCTAGGGGACGCCCTGGTGGCTCATCTGGAAGGAGAGGCAAACTCTGTCTCCCCTTCACTCGGTTTCGGCAGTTCCCTTGGTGATAATTGCCATCTGAAGAAGTTTCGGTTTTGAAGCGAGCTCGCGGTGGCCCATGCATATATGTGTTTCATGGAGTTTTAACTGTTTCTGTATTGTGGTCTATTCTTCTTCTCTGACGGACGACAATGGGACAAACTGTGACGACTCCTCTTTCCCTTACCCTAAGCCATTGGACCGAAGTTCGGGCCAGAGCCCATAATTTTTCGGTAGAGGTGAAGAAAGGAAAGTGGCAGACTTTGTGTGCCTCTGAATGGCCAACATTTCAGATAGGATGGCCCCCCGAAGGATCCTTTTTATTAGACAAGATTAAGCTGCTGAAGTCTAAAATATTTAATATAGATCCCCACGGACACCCAGACCAAGTACCATATGTCTTGGTCTGGGAAGATTTAATTCTCTCTCCACCTCCGTGGGTCCGGCCCTTTGTTTCCTCAACAGGTACGTCCGCGCACACATCAGCAGCGTCGGAGATATTAGCCTTAAAGAAAAACCCCAACACGGAAAAGCTACCTGACGCCCCGGATCCACCGAAGGCGATTTATCCTGACCCGCAGTCCGATTTGCTTCTTTTGGATTCCCCACCCCCTTATCCTCCGGCCCCAAATCCCCTACCACCTAGAGGACCCCCAGCTCCACTGCCCTCGGCACAAAGGGAACCATCCATGATGGAAGAAGAAAGGGGTCCCTCAGCGGGCACTAGGAGCCGGAGGGCTATCTCCCCGGACTCCACTGCCCTACCTCTTAGAGAGTATGGCCCCCCCGACGGCCAAGGGAATAGACCTCTCCAATATTGGCCCTTTTCCTCTGCAGATCTTTATAATTGGAAAATGCATAACCCAACTTTTTCCGAAAATCCACAGGCCCTTACCGCTTTAATAGAATCTCTTGTTTTCTCCCACGAGCCCACATGGGATGATTGTCAGCAGCTGCTTCAGACTCTCCTAACGACTGAGGAGAGGCAACGGGTTCTTTTAGAAGCCAGAAAAAATGTATTAGGCGCCAATGGGCAACCTACCCAGCTGCCTAATGAGATTGATGTTGGTTTCCCACTCGTCAGGCCAAACTGGGATTTCAATGCCCCGGAAGGTAGGGAGCGCCTGAAAATGTATCGCCAGGCTCTGGTGGCGGGTCTCCATGGAGCAGCCAGACGGCCCACTAATTTGGCTAAGGTAAGGGAAGTAACTCAGGGGCCCCAGGAATCGCCAACTGTGTTCCTGGAACGTTTAATGGAAGCCTTTAGACGCTTTACCCCTTATGATCCAACTTCGGAGGAACATAGGGCTACTGTAGCAATGGCTTTCATTGATCAAGCGGCCCCTGATATTAGGAAGAAATTACAGAGGCTAGATGGCTTGCAGGGATTTTCGCTTCAGGAGTTAGTAAAAGAGGCAGATAAAGTATATAACAAAAGAGAAACAGAGGAAGAGAAGGAAGAAAGAAAGCAGAAAGAGCAGGCAGCCCGTGAAAGAAGACGAGATAAGAGACAAGAGAGGAATTTAAGTAAGATACTGGCCACTGTGGTTGGAGGAAGAAATATAGGGGATAGAAATGGGCAGGAAGGGCGAACGGCAGACAGAAGGCGACCATTAGACAAGGACCAATGTGCCTACTGTAAAGAAAAAGGACATTGGGCGAGAGAATGCCCTAAGAAAAAGAATGGAGGAAGGCCAACCAGAAACAAAATCTTAACCTTGGAAGAAGAAGACTAGGAAAGTCAGGGCTCGAACCCTCTCCCCGAGCCCCGGGTAACTCTTAAAGTGGAGGGGGAACCTGTTCAATTTTTGGTAGATACCGGAGCCCAGCACTCCGTCCTTCTCCACTCAAAAGGTCCTATCTCAGCTAAAAGGTCATGGGTACAAGGAGCCACTGGGAATAAACAATATTCATGGACCACACGAAGGACAGTAGATCTTGGGATTGGACGAGTAACCCATTCATTTTTGATTATTCCGGAATGCCCCTATCCTTTGCTGGGAAGAGATTTACTCTCCAAAGTAGGGGCTCAAATCCACTTTCAGCCAGAAGGTCCCACCATAACTGATAATAAAGGAAGGTTACTTCAAATATTGACTATGAAATTAGAAGATGAATATAAATTATACGAGCAGCCTTCATCCTCACGAGTTAATGTTACAGATTGGGTAACTCGGTTCCCTCAAGCCTGGGCAGAAACTGCCGGAATGGGGATGGCCAAAAATCGGCCCCCGGTGCTAGTGGAACTCAAGGCAACTGCCACCCCAATAACGGTCCGTCAATACCCCATGAGTAGAGAAGCCAAAGACGGTATCCGTCCCCATATACAGAGGCTACTAGACTTGGGCATCTTAATAAGATGTCAATCAGCATGGAACACCCCTCTCCTGCCGGTAAAGAAACCAGGAACAAATGATTATCGGCCGGTGCAGGATCTACGAGAGGTAAACAAACGGGTGGCAGACCTCCACCCCACAGTTCCAAACCCTTACAACCTCCTGAGCACTCTTCCACCTCAACATACGTGGTATACTGTTTTGGACCTTAAAGATGCTTTTTTTTGTTTAAGACTCTCTCCCCTGAGCCAACCCTACTTTGCCTTCGAATGGAAAGATCCAACATCGGGAATGTCTGGTCAGCTGACATGGACACGGCTACCTCAGGGATTTAAGAACTCCCCGACCATCTTTGATGAAGCCCTCCATCAGGATTTGGCATTATATAGAGAATCAAATCCCCAGGTAACATTACTCCAATACGTTGATGATATTTTATTAGCTGCTGAGACCCAAGAAGATTGTATCAAGGGTACTGAAAAACTGTTAACGGAACTTGGAACCCTGGGATATAGAGCCTCAGCCAAGAAAGCACAAATATGCCAACAACAGGTCAGTTACCTGGGGTATCTATTAAAAGGGGGGCAAAGATGGCTCACGGAGAGCAGAAAGGATACGGTGGCCCAAATTCCGGCTCCCAAAAACGCTAGGCAGGTTAGAGAATTTTTGGGGACGGCCGGATTCTGTAGACTATGGATTCCAGGGTTTGCTGAGCTGGCAGCCCCATTGTACCCCCTAACCAAAAACAGCACTCCTTTCGTTTGGGGCGATAAGGAACAACGGGCTTTTGACCAAATCAAACGAGCTTTACTTTCAGCTCCAGCCCTAGGACTGCCAGATGTAACCAAACCTTTTCATTTATATGTGGCCGAAAATAAGGGCATTGCAAAAGGAGTATTGACTCAGAAATTGGGTCCCTGGAATCGCCCAGTTGCTTATTTGTCAAAAAAATTGGACCCTGTGGCATCAGGATGGCCCACCTGTTTAAAGATAATCGCTGCAGTGGCTGTTCTAGTCAAAGATGCTGACAAACTAACTTTAGGACAAAATCTAACAATAACAGCTCCTCATGCCCTGGAAAATGTAGTCCGTCAACCACCGGATAGGTGGCTAACTAATGCCAGGATGACCCATTACCAAACCCTGTTGCTAAACTCAGATCGCATCAAGTTTGCTCCAGCCACAGGACTCAATCCAGCCACCTTGCTACCTGATCCTGACTTGGAAGGCTCCACCATCATACATGATTGTCAGGAAGTACTGGCCGCAGCACACGGCAGTAGGCCAGATCTGATGGACCTGCCCCTCCCTGATGCTGATTTCACCTGGTTCACGGATGGGAGCAGTTTCCTGGAGGAAGGTAAGCGTCGAACTGGGGCAGCCGTGGTAGACGGAAAACAAGTCATATGGGCAGCGGCGCTACCACAAGGGACCTCAGCCCAACGAGCTGAATTAATTGCCCTGACGAGGGCATTAGAGATGGCAGAGAATAAAAAAGTAAACATCTACACAGACAGTAGATATGCGTTTGCTACCGCTCATATCCACGGTGCCATTTACCAACAGAGAGGGCTACTAACTTCAGGTGGCAAAGAAATTAAAAACAAAGACGAAATCATGGCTTTGTTGACTGCACTTATGCTTCCTACTAAAGTCAGTATCATCCACTGCCCTGGACATCAAAAAGGAAATACCCCAATAATTAGGGGAAATAATATGGCTGACCAAGTGGCCCGAGAAATAGCATCGGGAGAAGTCATTCTAGGACTGTCAGATAAAGTTCCTGAAAAACCAGGCCGCGACGAAGAAATCATCCCGGCCACAACAAAAGGAACTTTGTCCTCTCAGCAAGCAGAATCCATGTTACAACAGATGCACAGATGGACACATTTGGGGACTAAAAAGATGGTAGCCTTGTTACAAAAAGCTGGGTACGAAACCCCTGGAATGACAAAATTAGCTGAACAAATTGTGCAGGAATGCGTCCCATGTCAACAGGTAAATGCTCACAAAGGGAAACTTGAAACTGGAAAGAGACTCAGGGGGGACCGCCCAGGAACTTACTGGGAGGTGGACTTTACCGAAGTGCATCCTGGAAGGTACGGTAATAAATACCTTTTAGTTTTTGTAGACACTTTTTCAGGATGGATAGAGGCTTTCCCAACAAAGAAAGAAACAGCTGCTGTAGTAGCCAAGAAGATTTTAGAAGAAATTTTTCCTCGATTTGGAGCACCAAAGGTAATAGGGTCTGATAATGGTCCAGCCTTCGTCGCCCAGGTAAGTCAGGATGTGGCCAGATATTTGGGGACTGATTGGAAATTACATTGTGCATATAGACCCCAGAGTTCAGGTCAGGTAGAAAGAATGAATAGAACTCTAAAAGAGACCCTAACCAAATTGTCCTTGGAGACTGGCGGTACAGATTGGACGGTGCTCCTTCCTTTAGCCCTGTTCCGGGTTAGGAATACACCTTCCCGGTACCATCTTACTCCTTTTGAGGTGCTATACGGGGCCCCACCTCCCCTTCTCCCCTTAGGAGAAGAAATAAAACCAGACTGTCAAAATAACACTGACTTGTATGCTAGGCTATTGGGACTCCAACTGGTCCAAAAGGAGATATGGTCCCAACTCGCCGAGGCCTACCAACCGGGAACACTGGGAGAAACTCATCCTTTCCAAGTCGGAGACTCTGTATACGTCCGTCGGCATCAAACCCAGACGTTGGAACCTCGATGGAAAGGACCATACACCGTCCTCCTAACCACCCCAACGGCCATAAAAGTGGACGGCATCGCTGCCTGGATCCATGCTTCACACGTGAAAGCTGCACCAGCGGCGGCATCATCAGGATGGCAGGCCCAAAGAACCGACAACCCGCTCAAACTCAAGCTTCTACGAACCTAAGACTTATAATTTTGGTTTTACTGCCTTTACTGACTGTAAGTGATTTTAGCCCTCACCTGCCCCAACGTCTAACTTGGCAGGTAATTTCTCAAACTGGAGATATAACCTGGTCCATTAGCCATACTGCCCCTCCCTGGACCTGGTGGCCAGACCTTTTTCCTGATGTCTGTAAACTGGCCATAGGAGCTCCCTATTGGGATCTAGAGAGTTATTATGATCAGCATAATGCTCCGTCCCAACTTCTAACTAAAGCTGATTACTCCGGAGAGGGTTGTAAAAACCAGGTCCGAAGAAGTTGGCTCAGAACCCTCTCCTTCTATGTATGTCCGGGGTTCCATCGCCCCCGATCCCTGAATTATAAATGTGGGGGAACTGAAAATTTATATTGCCAAAACTGGGGATGTGAAACCACAGGAGATACTTATTGGAGACCCACCTCAACTTGGGATTTTATTACAGTAACAGCCAACTACACTCATACTTCTTATAGGGGTCCCCGACCCGTCGCCCCCGAATGTTCAGGATGGTGCCACCCCCTCAAAATTTCCTTTAGTAATCCTGGAAAAAGAGATAAAAAATGGGTAAATGGCCACTCATGGGGCATTAGATTTTACAAGAATGGATATGATTTGGGAATATTAATGACCCTTAAGCTAAAGATTGAGACTCCTGCTCCTATATCAATAGGCCCAAATCCCGTACTTGGCCCCCCTTTGCTTCCCCCGGCCCCTCCAACTACGTCAACAAAGAATGAGACTAATGAAACCTCTGGATCCAAAGAACCCACAGTTAAGCCTGGGGCTCCTCAGGATAGGATGCTTTCTTTGGTGCAGGCAGCCTTTACGGTCCTTAATGCTACAAACCCGGAGGCTACAAAATCATGTTGGCTCTGTTATGCTGCCCCTCCCCCTTATTATGATGCTATAGGATATAGTTCTAATTATACTAATGTCAGCTCCCCGGACCATTGTCGATGGAAACAGAAAGGGAACAGTAAATTAACTCTGTCTTCGGTTTCTGGAAATGGTACTTGTATAGGAACACCTCCCCAGTCCCATCGACACCTTTGTCATGATTTCAGCCTCCCTTCAGGCTCGGGATATCTTGTACCTCCCCAAGATGGATGGTGGGCATGTAACACGGGGCTAACCCCTTGTGTCTCTCTAGAGGTTCTCAACAATTCAGCTGATTTTTGTGTGCTAGTGCAATTAGTTCCTAGACTTATCTATCATTCAGATTCGTCCTTCTTAGATGAATACGAGGGAAAAACGAGAAGGAAGAGAGAGCCTGTAACCCTCACATTGGCTGTCCTTCTAGGACTAGGAATATCTGCCGGGATAGGAACAGGAACCACAGCCCTCATACAACAACCCCAGTATTATGCAAGTTTAAGACAGGCTGTAGACATCGACCTTCGAGCATTAGAAAGTTCCATAACTCAACTAAAGGAATCACTCACCTCACTTTCAGAAATGGTGTTGCAGAATAGAAGAGGCCTAGATTTGCTGTTTCTTAAAGAAGGGGGATTATGCGCCGCTCTAAAAGAAGAATGTTGCTTTTATATTGATCATTCAGGAACCATTACCAAAACCATGGATAAACTAAGGGAACGCTTAGATAAAAGGCAAAAGGAGAGAGAAAACGAAAAAGGATGGTTTCAATCATGGTTTGATAAGTCCCCCTGGTTTACCACCTTAATCTCTACTCTGTTGGGACCTCTTATTGTTTTATTGTTGATTTTAACTTTTGGACCATGTGTTCTAAATCGCTTGATAGCATTTATTAGAGAACGTATCAGTACTGTACAAGTTCTAATGTTAAGACAACAGTACCAAAGTTTACGAACAGAAGGTTGAGATTCCATGATTGGAATCAATAGTCACAAGAAAAAGGGGGGAATGTGGGACTCGAGGGACATTGTTCCAGCTAATGATTAAGAACTCTCCAGACAATAGGGGCTTCTTAGACAATGGGTGAATTTCCAGGATGTCCGGCCCCCTTCCGAGAAGGAGGGAGATAACAAAATGTAAAGAAGGTGTCTGTCAAAGACCAATCAGGCAGCTGGGGAGAAGGAGGGAGATAACAAAATGTAAAAAAGGTGTCTGTCAAAGACCAATCAGGCAGCTGGGGAGAAGGAGGGAGATAACAAAATGTAAAAAAGGGTGTCTGTCAAAGACCAATCAGGCAGTTGGGGACAAGTTCCCTCTCTGGTCCGAGCCTAAGCCGGGACCAATCAGCAGGAGAACACAACCAAATCTATAATTTACATACGGGGAAGTGGGAACCTATAAAACTGACATATTCGCGCCCAAAAGAGTTTCTTCTTCGACCTCCTGCATGAGGACCAAGGAACCCCGGTGCACCGGCCTTCAATAAACCTCTTGCGTTTTGCATCGACTTCCGACTCTTGTTGTTTCCTGGGCGAGTCGAAACTCCTAGGAGACCGCGCAGGTCTAACACTTCCACCTGCCCTAGTTGGCCCATTCTATTCATTCCCAAGTGTATAAGGGAAGAGATTTTATCTACTGTTCATCTGTTTCAGGGAAGAATGTGAAAAATAAATTTATATACATTTGGAAGGACTCACACCCATTAACAACACCGATTCACTTAGACCAGAAGTAGCAAACTCATCAGAAAACAATCGGGAAATGTAACTATGTGAAGCCCTTTGGGTGGAAAATATTAAGTGATTATGGGGACTCCAGTGAACATGAAAGTAAATCCACCGTACCAAACTATAGGCCCCCAGTTTATGGCTTATTGATCTGGAATAGAATACAAAATTAAAATCACTGGATATATCAGTATATTAGCTCAAAAGAGAAAATTCAAATTGTCAATTCAGGTCAAATGGATCAACATGTTAAGAGGCTTCAACCTGTTAAGAGGCTTCATAGAAAAAAAAAAAAAGGAGAGAACTTTGAAAAAAATCTTTTGAAATATACTTTAAAAAAGAGTGCAGACTTCCACATAAAAAGAATAATTTCTCAGTGTTCTAGGATGTTTAAATTGCCAAAAATTATATGAAGAGATGCATTCAGTTGCAGAATAGATACTGGCAAAAGCATATCTAGCTCTAGATCTATCTATCTATCTGGTATTTTTTAAACAGAAAATGTGCATTGTCTTCAAATGTTTATGGCACATTTCAAATAGTGATCATCTATATAAGTCACAAAGAAAATTACTTTTTTCCAAACATTTGCTAAGTGCTTTTCACATATTTAATCCTCAAAAGGACCCTGTAAGCTTAATACTATCATTCTCTGTATTTTAGAGATAAGGAAGAAATACTTTCCCAAGAACACAGAGTTAATAAATAGTGGAGCTGGTTATGAACTCTGCCAATCAGCTAAATTTGTGAAAAATTGTCAAAGACCTACTCCCCAAACCGGAATTGTGGGACTAGATTAAAGTGAATATAAATTCTACCAAACTTTCAGGTAATAAATAATTCATGTTATTTAAACCAGCTCATAGCATAGAGACAGAAGGAAACCACCAGAATTCATTTATGAATCTAGAGTAATGCTGATAATAAAACATGATAAATTTAGAAAAAAATTAACAATAACCTTGTCTCACTTATGAATAAAAGTTCCTTCTTTATTTGATATATATTTGACTGTCTATGATGTGCAAGGCTCTATGCTAGGAACCAAATGAAAATTAACTAATGTAATATTAACCAGATAATGATATAGAAATTTCCACATCTAGCTTGTTCACTACTTTAATACCAAATGTGGTGCCTGACACATGTTAGAAATTCAAATATTTATTGAATTAATAGCTTAATGAAAGTGTAGGAATAGTTAAGCAATTTATGGAAAAAAATTAGGACTTTCACTAAAATATAGCAAAACTTATTTTAAATCTCAAAGGTTCAAGAGTTTTGAACTTAAGTAGAAAAATTGATAAATGCAACAGAGTCCAGAAGCAAAATAAAACATAAATAAGAATTTATATAGAAAAGGTAATATTTCAGGTAATTGGAGAGAAAGGATGAATTACTCAATAAATTATGTTAGAATAATTAACCATTTGGAAAAAGAATACAGTGAAATATTTAGCTTATATCACCATTTCCAGAAATAGATTCCAGATGGTGGAAAGACCTAAATGTAAACCAAAAGAATAATTTTAAAAATTGTTAAAGTTTTAAAAGAAAATATTAGAGGATATGTACATAAACATGATTCAAAGATTAAAAATTTTAAAAAGAAATTCAGGCAAGTTTGAATGCAGAATTATTTTTTAATCTATGTGAAAGAAGACACTATAAACAAATTTAGAGAATAAGTAGCAAATTGGGAAATTTACAAATATATGTGACAAACAAGAGACGTGTCTATAATATATGAGAATCTATAAACCAGTAAAACATGAATACCTCATTTAAAATAAGTAAACACAAGAATTAACAAAAGAATTGTAGATTGCTCACAAACATAAGAAAAGAAACATCAAATTTACTAATCAAACAGATGCAAATCAAAACAAGTTCTCTTCACTTTTTCAAAGATTTAAAATATAAAAAAAAATTTAGTGCTAGCAAAAGCATATTTATACAATGTTGGTACAAGCATAAATTTTTGGAGCATATTCAGAACCATAGAAATATTAATTAAAATGTAAATTCCACAAAACCATTGAATTATAAAATCCATTTGTCCATTTTTTTTCTGAGCAAGCATTTGTACAAATGCAAATAATATTCAGAGACAATATTTTAATAAAATATAGGAAGCAATAAAAATGCCTATCTATTTCGACGTCTGAATTATGTAATTCTACATAATGGACCACTCTGCAACTATAAAGCAGAATATCATTATAAGATATCCAGTTTAAATTTGTAAGTACAAATTCAAGTTACAGAAAATAATAGTATAGAATGATAAGTTTTTATAAACATAAATTATTTAGAATATTTACATTGTTTTCACTGTTGTTTTTTAACTTATGAAGTATTTCCAAAATATAGTAGAAAAAACAGAGAATGAGATAATACTCCAATTACCTACCACCTATATTTAATATGTTTACTTCTAAAATACTTTTTAGTAAACAAAATGTTATAGTTACAGTTGAAACTCACTTATGCCTTGCCATTGACCACCCCCACTCACCACCTTTCCCTTCTCTTATTTTAAGAAGTATTATCCAAAAGTTGTCGTTATTCCTATTCATATTTTTTTACGTGTCCATAAAATGTAATGTACTGTGCTTTTAAATTTTACATAAATGATATTATATTAGTTATCTTAGCTGTATGTCAAATTACCCTACAACTTAGTGACTTAAAAGAACAAACATTTATTATCTCACAGTTTCTGTGGATAAGGAATCTAGGCGTGGCTTGACTGGGTGCCTCTGTCTCAAGGTCTCGCATAAGCCTGCAATCAAGATATTGGTCATAGGGGATTTCCTGGTGGCGCAGTGGTTCAGAGTCCACCTGCCGATGCAGGGGACATGGGTTCGTGCCCCAGTCTGGGAAGATCCCACATGCCGCAGAGCGGCTGGGCCCGTGAGCCATGGCCGCTGAGCCTGCGTGTCCGGAGCCTGTGCTCTGCAATGGGAGAGGCCACAGCAGTGAGAGGCCCGCGTACCGCAAAAAAAAAAAAAAAAAAAAAAGATATTGGTCATAGCTGCAATGTCACCTAACAGCTCAACAGAGGGAAAATCTGCCTTCAAGTTCATTCACATGGTTGTTAGTAGAATCCTGTTCCTTTTGAGTTGTTGAACTGAGGGTCGCAGTTCCTCACTGGTCATTGACCAGAAGCCTCCTGTATTAGTCAAGGTTTTTCAGAGAAACAGAAACTATAGGATAGATAGATAGAGATAGAAATATGAGGACATTTATTATAGAAATTGGCTCACATGATTATGGACCACAAAGTCCCATGATCTGCTCTCTGCAAGCTGGAGAACAGGAGAGTGAGTGCTGTAATTCAGTCCACGTATGAAGGCGTGGGAACCAGGGAAGCCAATATTGTAAGTCCCAGGCTGAGTTCAAATGCTTGAGAACCAAGAGTGCATATGTCTGAGGGCAGGAGAAGATGAATGTCTTAGCTCAAGCAAGGAAAACAAATTGTCCCTTCTTCCACTTTTTTGTTTTATTCAAGCCCTCAGTGGATTAGGTGATACCCACTCACATTGGTGAGGGCACTCTTCTTTACTCAGTTTGCTGATTCAAATGCTAATCTCTTCCAGAAACACAATCACAGATACACCCAGAAATAATATTTTACCAGCTATCTGGGCTTCTCTTAGTCCCCTCATGTTAGCACATAAAATTAACCATCATACCCTCCCTATGTTTCTTGACCCATGGACTTCCAAATAGGGCAGCTCACAACATGGAAGCTGACTTCCATTGGAGCTCCCAAGTAAGAGAGCAAGAGAGTGCAGCCAAGACCAAAGCCAGAGTCTTTCCTATTCATTAGAAGCAAGTTATTAATTTCAGCCCACACTCATGTGGAAAGGATTACACAAGGACATAAATATCAGGAGGTGGGAATCATTAGAGGTGATCCCAGTGGCTGCCTACCACCTTTGCTATCATACAAAGCATTCTTTTCTGCAACATTTTTTGGTTATCATGCTTTGTAGATTTATCCATGTCAATCCATCATTTAATCATTTTCAGTATTATATAGTACAATTTATGTAATGATTTTCATCATGTTAAGAGGCTAACATAGTTTTAACATTTTACACTCTTATCAGAATTGTATGAGAATATATATTTCCTTCAACTTTGACTTTCTACATTTCTGTATTATTTTCACTTAGTAGAATGAGCAGGTATGACTTCCATACTTTAAAAATATTTTAAAAATAGCATAAATTAAAATATGCATAATCCAAATCTGTGTGAGTCGTTGTGGTCAACCCTATCATGTGATGTGATGTAGATGGAAACCCAAAGTCAATGACCACAAAGTCCTGGAAAACAATTTAAATCATCATTGAGTAATTTCAGAGGAATGCATGTGCATGACACACATCTAAATGTACTAAAATTATTCGTCTCTCATCTCAGTGTCTAACTCTTCACAATTCTATTTTACAAACTCCTCTATATCCACTACTACCTCAACTTTACCAAGAATTACTATAAATTTAAAAATTTTAATCTACTCCTCTTCCTGTCAATTGTACCTCAATATATTATTTTACAGGCCATTATAGTACTTCTGGACTTCACTCATGTGTTTTCTTCACCCATTATCCTATTTGCACAAAGTGTCCCAAATATTAACATTATAGGCAAACACAGGGATTTTCCTGGGTGAGGGATGGGTTTGGTATGAATAAGGGAGATTGAAAGGGAAAATCTGTAAATGCATTAATAAGTCTTTAATTGTCACACAAAAACAAAGTCTACCTTGAGAAAAAAAATATATATAAAGAATCAACCTAGTTTAGTACATTAAACTGGTAGTTTCTGGTAGTGTCAAAATTTAAATCAGTTGCTATGATAAAAATAATTCTACCCAATGTATGTTAATGGCACAATATCAGGAAAACTGTAAATTTCAAATTCCTTTTGAATTCTCTGATCCATCTGTACTTGTGTTTCTTGTTTTTTTCAAATTAACATTATGTTAGTATGTTTATCTTAGTAGATATACTAAACTTGTTACATTTTAGTCAAAGACAATTTATCTACTCAATTAAAACAAATGTATGCATATGAATCATTCCTGCCCTAAGCGAGATTATATATTATGTTGACTAACCATTCTAGTTGGCGTTACAGTTATTTAGAAGTATTAAGGGGAGAAGTAAACAGTCATTCCTAACTCATCTAAATAGGATCTTCAAAACCAGCATGCATGCCAGTTAGGTCTCAAGGAATCTGGCATACTAGCAGGATATGAGTCTTAAAATTGTGAGTGTTTTTAGGCTACCTACCCTCTCTCCCTCCATTCCTTCTGCTAGAAGTAGGGCCTGCTTCTATTTGATGCATAACTCGCAATGCTGTTATATGAGAATCAAGGGCCACGTTTTAACTGGATTACTTAAATTTAAATTGCCCTAATTAGAAGTAGATGCCCAATTGTTAGCGATTCAACTCTTTTATATTGCTTAATGAGGTAAAGTTTAGTAATAGTAACTAAAATATTCTTTAGGCCATATAAACAATGACTAGTATATGGTGTTTGTTTTGCTTTGTTATGATACTTGCAGGTCATTAAAAAAAAAAAAAAAAACTTGATTTTGTTCTCCTTTACACATTCCCCAAAGTGAAATAATCACAAGCAGAATTTTAAGGTATTTCTTATTTTAACTTTAATTTTCATCACAATATTCCCATTAATTATTTTGGTGTCTGCACATTCATCTCAATTATTTTTTTCAGATTTTCCTAATATTCAATAGTTTTTTAAGAAATAATTTCTCTCTTCACATCTAGACACTTTATTCATAGACATCAGAGTCTTGATTTGAAGGAGCTGACAAAAGGGAAGGAGCACAATTAATGAAAACAAATATAGAATAGAAATATATGGAAAGAAAATCAGTTAAAAATTATAATATATTTGTAAAAATAATTCGTGCATTCTTTAAAGATAGATCAGATTTTTCTTGGCAATGTAAATAATGACTGGTACAAATAATTCTTGAAATAAAGTTTATATATATATTTGGATATGAAAATTATATTTGCACTACAATAAAATATTTTTTAAATACCCATAAATATAATAATAATTTACAATTTGTGAGAAGGGTGTAAAGTTCATTTGCATTTAATTTGTTTGGAAATTATTTTTCTTCTAGGGAATATTTAATATGGCAGATAGATATCTACAGCACTTCCGTAAAATCTTATTTAACTTCTAAGGTCCCTTAAGTATTGTTCTAAACAGATTGTAGCACAAAACATTATATTATGTTTAACAAAGTTTCTATGGAAAAAAATGTTCAGAGTTTCAAATTAGACTTTCAGGAATAATCCTTCCCTTACTGAGGTAGGGTCATTGTGCATAGTAGATAACATTTATTGAGTACTCACTCTGTGTTGCAAGAGGACACAATGCTAATTGCTTTACATACATAAAGGAGGATGACTTTTTCAATATTTCCCTAGATGGTTTTTCTTCCGTATAATTCTTTTTTTTTTTAACCTTCCACCATTAACACTAAAACTAGAAATTGAGATTTATTTTCTTCAAAGAAGAAGAAAAATAAATTTTTATTGAGATAATTACAGATTCACATGCAGTTATAATATACAACAGAGAAATCCACTGTGTTATCTTTGACCTGGTTTTCCCAGTAGTAACATTTGCAAAATTATACAACAATATCACAACCAGTATATTGACATTAATAAAACCCAGTGATCTTATTCAGATTTCACCAGGTTTACTTGTACTCATTTGTGAGGTGTGCATGTGTTTGTGTGTATATTTGTATTTAGTTCTACAACATTTTATCACACGTGGAAGTTTCTGAATCCACCACCACAGTTAAGATACTGAACATTTCAGTCAAAAAGAATCCCTGATATTGCCCTTGTATAACTGCACCCACCTCTTCTCCCCTCCCTCCTGTCCCTAGCCCCTAGAAACCTCCATTGGTCCTGCATTTCTAAAATTTGTTATTAAAAAATGTATATAAATGAAGCAATATGGTATGTAACCTTTTGGGATTGATTTTTTCACTCCACATAACTCCATGGCAATTCAACAAGGTTGAATTAGTATGTTTACTTTTTTAAATTGCTGAGTAGTTATTTGTATGTATCATTTAATTGCTGAGGTAGTATTCCATGTTATGCATGCACCACATCTTGTTTAACCATTCACCAGTTGAATGAGTTCTGAAAAATTTGGCTCTTACAAATAAAGCTGTTATGAACATTTATATACAGGCTTTTGTGTGATCATGAGTTGTCATTTCTTTAGATAAATGCCCAAGAGTGAATTTCTGGATCATATGGTAAGTGCATGTTTAGTTATATTAGAAACTGCCAATTTTTTCCTAGATGGGTCTATCATTTCATATTAACAATGTATGTATGCTCCAGTTTCTCTGGATATGGATGTGTCAGAATTTGGTGTTGTCACTATTTTTTATTTTAGCTATTCTAATAAATGTGTAGTGATATTTTATTGTAGTCTTTGATTTGCATTTCCCTGATGGTTAATGTTGTGGAACATATTTTAATGTGCTTATTTTACATCTACATATGCTTTTTAGTGAAATGTCTGTTCATGTATTTCACTTATTTTTAATACAGTTCTTATAAATGTTTAGTATTAAGAATTCTTTATGTACTCTAGGCACAAGTCCTTTGTAGGATATATAGATTGCAAATGTTTTCCCCTAACTTGTGACTTGTCTTTTTATCCTCTTCACATCGTCTTTCACAAAGGAAAAATATTTTTAATAAAATAAGTTTAAATATAGGTTTAAAAAAAATTTTGAAGTCCAATTAATCAACTTATCTTTTTATGGATCATGCTTTTGGGATCAAGTCTAAAACCTTTTTGCCTAGCTCTGAATCATGAAGATTTTCTCCCATAATCTTTTAAAAATTTCATACTTTTCCTTTCTCCACCTAAGTCTGTAATCCATTTTGAATTTTTTAATTACTCCATGACCATTTGTAGAAAAGGTTATTTTTCCTCATTGAATCATTTTTGCATTCTTTCATTCTTGTCAAATGTCATTTTTTTTTTACATCTGTTTTGGAGTATAATTGCTTTACAATGGTGTGTTAGTTTCTGCATTATAAAAAAGTGAATCAGTTATGCATATACATATGTTCCCATATCTCTTCCCTCTTGCATCTCCCTCCCTCCCACAATCCCTATCCCACCGCTCGAGGTGGTCACAAAGCACTGAACTGATCTCCCTGTGCTATGCGTCTGCTTCCCACTAGCTATCTACCTTACGTTTGGTAGTGTATATATGTCCATGCCTCTCTCTGGCTTTGTCACAGCTTACCCTTCCACCTCACCATATCCTCAAGTCCATTCTCTAGTAGGTCTGTGTCTTTATTCCTGTCTTACCCCTAGGTTCTTCATGACATTTTTTTTTCTTAAATTCCATATATATGTGTTACCATACAGTATTTGTCTTTCTTTCTGACTTCACTCTGTATGACAGACTCTAGGTCTATTCACCTCATTGCAAATAGCTCAATTTCGTTTCTTTTTATGGTTGAGTAATATTCCATTGTATACATGTGACACATCTTCTTTATCCATTCATCTGATGATGGACACTTAGGTTGTTTCCATCTCCGGGCTATTGTAAATAGAGCTGCAATGAACATTTTGGTACATGACTCTTTTTGAATTATGGTTTTCTCAGGTATGATCAGTAGTAGGATTGTAGTAGGAATCCTAGTAGCAATCCTAGTAGTAGGATTGCTGGGTCATATGGTAGTTCTATTTGTAGTTTTTTAAGGAACCTCCATACTGTTCTCCATAGTGGCTGTAACAATTCACATTCCTACCAGCAGTGCAAGAGTGTTCCCTTTTCTCCACACCCTCTCCAGCATTTATTGTTTCTGGATTTTTTGATGATGGCCATTCTGACGGGTGTGAGATGATATCTCATTGTAGTTTTAATTTGCATTCTCTAATGTGTTGTAGTTTATCTTATGACAGGGCCGAAAGTAAGCTCATCACATGAGATGAATTGTGTCGAAGCACAGCAGTAGAGGGCTGCCGCTCGCTCAGGCAAAACAGCACCATCTGTCCTGTTGTGGTAGCTTTTATTAAAGCATTATCTATGTTTACATTTTAAGACTTGTTTTTTAATATTTTAGAAATGCCAAAGCAGTAACATATGCTTCTATTGATTATACAAGCAATAATGGGCTTTCTTGAAAACATGTCGTGCTTCACCTTGAGCACAAAAGCAGCATAAAGTTCCCACCATTATTTTGATTATACTGAAGTAGCACAAGGACATTTCCTTGCGTTCTCACCATTCTGATTATACTGAGGACATCTCATGGATCAGTGCCCAAAGCACTCAATGCTTATTCGCAGGCCCCCGGTTTGCCGGGGGGGGCGGCGCTCAAAACATTTAGGACTGTTTACAGTTCTGGCTTATTCACATACCCCCGGTTTGTTGGGGGGGCTCAAAGCAATCAGGACTGTTTGCAGTTCTGGCTTATTCGCCAGCCCCCAGTTTGCTGAGGGGGGGCTCATGGGTCACGTCTCCTTTCCATGTCCTCAGTTATTCTACTACATTTCCCCCTTTTTGTTTTGTAGCTTGTGTAACATCAAGGAGAACACAGCAGCTTGTTGCAATGTTGTATGGTGGGTAGTTTTTACTTGTCGTTGGACTACAATTAAACATATGGTTATTATTATAATGAGCATTAGCAATCCTGCAGTAGAACCAAATAAAGCATGTAATTCAGACATGGGATTTAGATTATTAAGTCCTTGAATAATTCTAGTTCATACTTCTTGTGAATTAAGTTGTTGCAATCTCTTCTGAAAAGTTTGTTGAATTTTCTCTTGTAAATTTACAATTTCTTTTGTCAAATTTTTGTGATGTAATAAATGCTTTTTAGTTTTTGTCCAGGGGAATGTAGACTGATTATATGGAACTGAAGTGACACAAAAGGCACTTTGATTCCAGTCACAACGTAGCTTCATTTGTCTTTGTAAATTCACAAGTTGGTCCCCCAACATAACCACAGCTTATTGTAAATCTGTTATTTCCGAATGTATTTCCGAATCAATTTGTTGTTGAGAGGACCAAAGCATTTCAGAATTTTTATGCCAATCAGTTATATAATCAACGGTCTGAATAGATTGTTCTAAAGCAACTCCAGCTACTGCAGCAGTAGCTGTTATGGCTATAATACCCATGACAGCTGTAATCAACATTCCTACAAATCTTTTACCTTTTTTTAATGCATCAACTAAATATTGCAAAACAGTCTTAGGAAGAGATTTTTGCCATTTCCTTCAAAGATTGACAGGAAGCCAAAGACCTGTCCGAGCTTGTAAGATATACAAACTTTTAGTAGATATGTTAAAAGATATACTAAAGTTAATGCAGGTATACAGAGAGCAATTTTTACACATTATAATACCTTGAGTCTCATTCCATACAGCTGGTCCCTTTAACAATATATAAGGTAATTTCACATAACTACGAGTATACCGAGTAACATTTTTATGAAAAGTCAAACTATGATTTCCAGATTTGTTAACCATATGTCCTACCCAAGCATTAATCTTTTTCAAAGCTGTCATAAGCTTCCACAAATCCTTTTGGATAGGATATCCATTTAAATGAGGACCAGGAGGAGAAAACCCTCCTGCATGTCATACTATGGTATCGTTAATAGTATTGTTATAAATAGTGTTATCCTCTCTATACCAGTGTAAATTTTTTAGACCCCTTTATCCTCGGGTGGAGCCAAAAGGGCTCCAATCAATGACACTTCCCCAAGAAGTATTAACAAGAATCCGAGCCATTTCTCCTCGGCATTGAGTCCAATGGACCCAATCCAATAATCGATCCACAAGAGGCACCTGGCATGGAGGCAAGTAAGGTGCAGAAACATTCTCATTAAGAGTGGAATTAGAACTTTTAAAGCTATAAGCACTCAAAAGATATAACCCATGAAATCTGTTTTCATTTTTGACAACACTTAACCATGCCTGATAATTCATTTTAAGGCAATGATCTCCCTTTCCCATACAAATAGGAGGTCCATTAACACCCACTGTGTAATTTTTTATTATCCTTCCTTCTTTTTTCAGCTTCAAAGGGCCTCTATCATCAAAAGGACCAGGCAACCATCCAGACTCATTTACATATACAAGAATTGGGGCATCCCACCAGGTAACCCCCATATTAAGAGGAGGGTTAGGAATATAAGTCCAATAAGTATGGTTAGTACAATTTATCTCATTGGCTGATATGCTTATTACCTGTGTAGACAACACTGCCATCATGGCCACAAAAAGATTGGTGCTAGTGAGGGGTTTACCCTGTGAAATGACAAGATTTTTAGCAGTGCCTGTAAACTTTTTCATTTGCCCCCAGGTCAATGGAGGTGTCTTCTTTTTTCCACCAAGTCAAGAACAGTCTTGGCAAGTGCCTCCCAATCTTGAGGAATTAATATGTTTTCGGAAGCATACCTAGACAAAAGACCTTGAATATAATTAGAATGCATCCCATATGCATTAATAGCTTCTTTTAGCATTTTTAAAATTTTACATAATGATGGTTATACTCAACATTTACATATCCATTCGGAAATTGATCATTAGCAGACATAGCTTGTCTAACAATAGGGAAAGCAAAAAATGATTCAGAATATTGCTTTTCCTCCTTATTTATCTCTTCTTCCAACAATAGTCTATTAGATTCAGGTTTTAGAGGAAAGCGAAACTGACAAGAGGCTCCAACAAGATAAGCTGCTAATTCTAAAGGAGGAGCAGAAGGAATAGTAGGACATGGCTCCTGATATAAAAGAGTGGTAGCATTGTTTTTATTTTCTTCCAATTTAACCATCAAATTTTTTAACTTTGAAAGTATATCAGAAATCTCATTCTGTTGAGAAAGTGGCATCTCATTTTGTTTGCTAGCCTGCTCCCGATCTTTATCATCATCAGAAAAAGCCCCTGCATCACTGGAACCTGAAAAATCCTCTCCTGTCTCAGACACAAGGGGAGGAGGAGGCGGAGGAAGGTCCTCTATAGGAGACTCACGAAACAGAGTACGAAAAGCAGCAGAATGATCGGGAGCAGAATTCGGACGCTGAGGGTGTGCCCCATTTTCACTTTCAGTCTCAGATTGTAATGGTTCCAGGGCAAGGGAAATTAATTTACAAAGAGACCAAACACGGACAGATATAGGGTCTCCATGCTGATGAGCTCTTCTTAAGGCTCACATAACCTGTTTCCAAACTTTTAAATTCAACTGGTTATGACCAGTAGGTTGAAACCAGTAACAATGTTTACATTCCAGCGCAAACAATTCATCAAAAGATTCTGGCTTTACTTTCACTCCTGAACTCTGTAATAACTGTTTCAGGAGTCTAATGTATTGAAATTCTATTGAATGGGAATTCCCCATTACAGTTACTCTACTGCTCCCAAAGGTTTCGCTTACTCTTGAGCGGACCAATTTCCCCTTCGGTCCCGCAATCACGTGATTACTTACCTTCAGGTCCCTGTTCGGGTGCCAAATGTTGTAGTTTATCTTATGACAGGGCCAAAAGTAAGCTCATCACATGACATGAATTGTGTCGAAGCACAGCAGTAGAGGGCTGCCACTCACTCAGGCAAAACAGCACCGTCTGTCCTGTTGTGGTAGCTTTTATTAAAGCATTATCTATGTTTACATTTTAAGACTTGTTTTCTTAACATTTTAGAAATGCCAAAGCAGTAACATATGCTTCTATTGATTATACAAGCAATAATGGGCTTTCTTGAAAACATGTCGTGCTTCGTCCTTGAGCGCAAAAACAGCATAAAGTTCCCACCATTATTTTGATTATAATGAAGTAGCACAAGGACATTTCCTTGCGTTCTCACCATTCTGATTATACTGAGGACATCTCATGGATCAGTGTCCAAAGCACTCAATGCTTATTCGCAGGCCCCCGGTTTGCCGGGGGGGGGGCCTCAAAGCATTTAGGACTGTTTGCAGTTCTGGCTTATTCTCATGCCCCTGGTTTGTTGCGGGGGCTCAAAGCAGTCAGGACTGTTTGCAGTTCTGGCTTATTCACCAGCCCCCCGTTTGCTGGGGGGGAGGGCTCATGGGTCACACCTCCTTTCCATGTCCTCAGTTATTCCACTACACTAATGATTAATGATGTTGAGCATTCTTTCATGTGTTTGTTGGCAGTCTGTATATCTTCTTTGGAGAAACGTCTATTTAGGTCTTCTGTCCATTTTTGGATTGGGTGGTTTGTTTTTTTGTTATTGAGCTGAATGAGCTGCTTGTAAATTTTGGAGATTAATCCTTTGTCAGTTGCTTCATTTGCAAATATTTTCTCCCATTCTGAGGGTTATCTTTTGGTCTTGTTTATGGATTCCTTTGCTGTGCAAAAGCTGTGAAGTTTCATTAGGCCTCACTTGTTTATTTTTGTTTTTATTTCCTTTTCTCTAGGAGGTGGGTCAAAAAGGATCTTGCTGTGATGTATGTCATAGAGTGTTCTGCCTATGTTTTCCTCTAAGAGTTTGATAGTTTCTGGCCTTACATTTAGGTTGTTAATCCATTTTGAGCTTATTTTTGTGTATGGTGTTTGGGAGTGATCTAATCTCATACTTTTACATGTACCTGTCCAGTTTCCCCAGCACCATTTACTGAAGAGGCTGTCCTTTCTCCACTGTGCATTCCTGCCTCCTTTATCAAAGATAAGGTGACCATATGTGCGTGGGTTTATCTCTGGGCTTTCTATCCTGTTCCGTTGCTCTATCTTTCTGTTTCTGTGCCAGTACCATACTGTCTTGATTACTGTAGCTTTGTAGTATAGTCTGAAGTCAGAGAGCCTGATTCCTCCAGCTCCGCTTTTCGTTTTCAAGATTGCTTTGGCTATTCGGGATCTTTTGTGTTTTTTCATACAAATTGTGATTTTTTTACTTCTAGTTCTGTGAAAAATGCCAGTGGTAATTTGATAGGGATTGCATTGAATCTGTAGATTGCTTTGGGTAGTAGAGTCATTTTCAAAATGTTGATTCTTCCAATCCAAGAACATGGTATATCTCTCCATTTATTTGAATCATCTTTAATTTCTTTCATCAGTGTCTTATAATTTTCTGCATACAGGTCTTTTGTCTCCTTAGGTAGGTTTATTCCTAGATATTTTATTCTTTGTGTTGCAATGGTAAATGTGAGGGTTTTCATGATTTCACTTTCAATTTTCTCATCATTAATGTATAGGAATGCAAGAGATTTCTGTGCATTAACTTTGTATCTTACTACTTTACCAAATTCATTCATTAGCTCTACTAGTTTTCTGGTAGCACCTTTAGGATCCTCTGTGTATAGTATCATGCCATGTGCAAAGAGTGACAGCTTTACTTCTTCTTTTCCAACATGGATTCCTTGTGTTTCCTTTTCTTCTCTGATTGCTGTGGCTAAAACTTCAAAAACTATGTTGAATAAGAGTGTTGAGAGTGGGCAACCTAGTCATGTTCCTGATCTTACTGGAAATGCTTTCAGTTTTCCACCATAGAGGACGATGTTGGCTGCGGGTTTGTCATATATGGCCTTTATTATGTTGAGGAAAGTTCCATCTATGCCTACTTTCTGCAGGGTTTTTATGATAAATGGGTGTTGAATTTTGTCAAAATCTTTCTCTTCATCTACTGAGATGATCATATGGTTTTTGTCTTTCAATTTGTTAATATGCTTTATCACGTTGATTGATTTGCATATATTGAAGAATCCTTGCATTCCTGGAATAAACCCCAGTTGATCATGGTGTATGATCCATTTAATGTACTCTTGGATTCTGTTTGTGAGTATTTTGTTGAGGAATTTTGCATCTATGTTCATCAGTGATATTGGCCTGTAGTTTTCTTTCTTTGTGACATCCTTGTATGGTTTTGGTATCAAGGAGATGGTGGCATCGTAGAAGGAATTCGGGAGTGTTCCTCCCTCTGCTGTAGTTTGGAAGAGTTTGAGAAGGATAGATGTTAGCTCTTCACTAAATGTTTGATAGAATTCGCCTGTGAAGCCATCTGGTCCTGGGCTTTTGTTTGTTGGAAGATTTTTAATCACAGTTTCAATTTCAGTGCTTGTGATTGCTCTGTTAATATTTTGTATTTCTTCCTGATTCAGTCTTGGCAGGTTGTGTATTTCTAAGAATTTGTCCATTTCTTCCAGGTTGTCCACTTTATTGGCATAAAGTTGCTTGTAGTAATCTCTCATGATCCTTTGTATTTCTGCAATATCAGTAGTTACTTCTCCTTTTTCATTTCTAATTCTATTGATTTGAGTCTTCTTTCTTTTTTTCTTGATGAACCTGGCTAATAGCTTAATAATTTTATCTTCTCAAAGAACCAGCTTTTAGTTTTTTTGATCTTTGCTATCATTTCCTTCATTTCTTTTTCATTTTTTTCTGATCTGATTTTTATGATTTCTTTCCTTCTGCTAACTTTTTTTTTTCTTTCTCTAATTGCTTTAGGTGCAAAGTTAGGTTGTTTATTCGAAATGTTTCCTGTTTCTTAAGGTAGGATTGTATTGCTATAAATTTCCCTCTTAGAACTGCTTTTGCTGTATCCCATAGGTTTTGGGTCATCGTGTCTCCATTGTCATTTGTTTCTAGGTATTTTTTTATTTCCTCTTTGATTTCTTCAGTGATCACTTTGTTATTAAGTAGTGTATTGTTGAGCCTCCATGTGTTTGTATATTTTACAGATCTTTTCCTGTAATCGATATTTAGTCTCATAGTGTTGTGGTTCGAAAAGATCCTTGATACAATTTCAATTTTCTTAAATTTACAAAGGCTTGATTTGTGGCCCAAGACATGATCTATCCTGGAGAATGTTCCATGAGCACTTGAGAAAAATGTGTATTCTGTTGTTTTTGGATGGAATATCCTATAAATATCAAATAAGTCCATCTTGTTTAATGTATCATTTAAAGCTTTTGTTTCCTTACTTATTTTCATTTTGGATGATCTGTCCATTGGTGAAAGTGGGGTGTTAAAATCCCCTACTATGAATGTGTTACTGTCGATTTCCCCTTTTATGGCTGTTAGTATTTGCCTTATTTATTGAGGTGCTTCTATGTTGGGTGCATAAATATTTTAAAATGTTATATCTTCTTGGATCGATCCCTTGATCATTATGTAGTGTCCTTCTTTGTCTCTTCTAATAGTCTTTATTTTAAAGTCTAGTTTCTCTGATATGAGAATTGCTACTACAGCTTTCTTTTAGTTTCCATTTGCATGGAATATCTTTTTCCATCCCCTTACTTTCAGTCTCTATGTGTCTCTAGGTCTGAAGTGGGTCTCTTGTAGACGGCATATACATGGGTCTTGTTTTTGTATCCATTCAGCAAATCTGTGTCTTTTGCTGACAGCATTTATTCCATTTACATTTAAGGTAATTATCGATATGTATGTTCCTATTCTCATTGTCTTAATTGTTTTGGGTTCATTATTGTAGGTTTTTTTCCTTCTCTTGTGTTTCCTCCCTAGAAAATTTCCTTTAGCATTTGTTGTAAAGCTGGTTTGGTGGTGCTGAACTCTCTCAGCTTTTGCTTATCTGTAAAGGTTTTAATTTCTCCATCAAATCTGAATGAGGTCCTTGCTGGGTAGAGTAATCTTGGTTGCAGGTTTTTCTCCTTCATCACTTTAAATATGTCCTGCCAGTCCCTTCTGGCTTGCAGAGTTTCTGTTGAAGGATCAGCTTTTAACCTTATGGGAATTCCTTTCTGTGTTATTTGTTGTTTTTCTCTTGCTGCTTTCAATATGTTTTCTTTGTATTTAATTTTTGACAGTTTGATTAATATGTGTCTTGGCATATTTCTCTTTGGATTTATCCTGTATGGGACTCTCTGTGCTTACTGGACTTGATTAACTATTTCCTTTCCCATATTAGGGAAGTTTTCAACTATAATCTCTTCAAATATTTTCTTAGTCCCTTTCTTTTTCTCTTCTTCTTCTGCAACCCGTATAATTCGAATGTTAGTGCATTAAATGTTGTCCAAGTGGTCTCTGAGATTGTCCTCACTTCTTTTCTTTCTTTTTTCTTTATTCTGCTCTGCAGCAGTTATTTCCATTATTTTATCTTCCAGGTCACTTATCCGTTCTTCTGCTTCAGTTATTCTGCTATTGATCCCATGTAAAGTATTTTCCATTTCATTTACTGTGTTGTTCATCTTTGTTTGTTTCATCTTTAGTTCTTCTAGGTCCTTGTTAAATGTTTCTTGCATTTTGTCTATTCTATTTCCAAGATTTTGGATCATCTTTACTATCATTATTCTGAATTCTTTTTCAGGTAGACAGCCTATTTCCTCTTCATTTTTTAGGTTTGGTGGGTTTTTATCTTGCTCTTTCATCTGCTGTGTGTTTTTCTGCCTTCTCAATTTGCTTATCTTACTGTGTTTGGGGTCTCCTTTTTGTAGGCTGCAGGCTCGATGTTCCCGTTGTTTTTGCTGTCTGTCCTCAGTGTCTAAGGTTGGTTCAGTGGGTTGTGTAGGCTTCCTGGTGGAGGGGACTAATGTCTGTGTTCTGGTGGATGAGGCTGGAAATTGTCTTTCTGGTGGGCAAATCCACGTCTGGTGGTGAGTTTTGGGGTGTCTGTGGACTTATTATGATTTTCGGCAGGCTTTCTGCTAATGGGTTGTGTTGTGTTCCTTTCTTGCTAGGTGTTTTGCTTAGGGTGTCCAACACTGTAGCTTGCTGGTTGTTGAGTGAAGCTGGGTGCTGGTCTTGAGATGTAGATCTCTGGGAGATTTTCTCCATTTGATATTACTTGGAGCTGGGAAGTCTCTTGTGGACCAGTGTCCTGATGTTGGCTCTCCCACCTCAGAGGCAGAGCACTGACTCCTGGCTGTAGCACCAAGAGCCTTTCATCCACACGGCTCAGAATAAAAGGGAGAAAAAGTAGAAACAAAGAATTAGTAGAAGTAGAAGGAAAAAAAGAAAGAAACAAAGAAAGAAAGAAAGAAAGAAAATTAACAAAAGAGAGAAAGGAGGGAGGGAGGGAGGGAGGAAGGAAGGAAGGAAGGCTGCAAGGAAGGAAAAAAGAAAGAAAGAAGGTAAAGTATAATAAAATAAAGTAAGGTAAAATATAATAAAGTTGTTAAAATAAAAAATAATAAAGAAAAAATAGAAAAAAAAAGAAAAAAAAAAAACGATAGACACAACCCTAGGACAAATGGTGGAAGCAAAGCTATACAGACAAAATCTCACACAGAAACATACACACTCACAAAAAGAGGAAAAGGGAAAAATATCATAAATCTTGCTCTCAAAGTCCACCTCCTGAATTTTGGATGATTTGTTGTCTATTCATGTATTCCACAGATGCAGGGTACATCATGTTGATTGTGGAGCTTTAATCCACTGTTTCTGAGGCTGCTGGGAGAGATTTCCCTTTCTCTTCTTTGTTCTCACAGCTCCCAGGGTCTCAGCTTCAGATTTGGCCCTGCCTCTGTGTGTAGGTCACAGGATGGCATCTGTTATTTGCTCAGAGAGGACGGGGTTAAAGGAGCAGCTGCTTCGAGGGACTCTGGATCACTCAGGCCGGGGGGAAGGAGGAGCATGTAGTGCAGGGTGAGCCTGCAACAGCAGAGGCAGGTGTGACGTTGCACCAGCCTGAGGTGTGCTGTGCTTTCTCCCGGGGAAGTTGTCCCTGGATCCCGGGACCCTGGCAGTGGAGGGCTGCACAGTCTCCACAGAACGGGGGTGTGGATAGTGACCTGTGCTCGCCCACAGGCTTCTTGGTGGTGGCAGCAGCATCCTTAGCGTTTCATGCCCGTCTCTGGGGTCCACACTTTTAGCCACAGCTTGCACCCTTCTCTGTAGCTCCTTTAAGCAGCACTCTTAATCTCCTCTCCTCACACACCAGGAAACAAAGAGGGAAGAAAATGTCTCTTACCTCTTCAGCAGGTCCAGAATTTTACCCAGACTCCCTCCTGGCTAACCGTGGTGAACTCACCCCCTGTAGGCTGTGTTCATGCCACCAGATCCAGTCTTCTCCCTGCGCTCCGACTGAAGCCCGAGCCTCAGCTCCCAGCCCCACCCGCCCCAGTGGGTGAGCAGAAAAGCCACTTGGGCTGGTGAGTGCCAGTCAGCACTGATCCTCTGTAAGGGAATCTCTCCGCTTTTCCCTCTGCACCCCTGTGCTGTGCTCTCATCCACGGCTCCAAAGCTTTCCCCCTTCGCCACCCGCAGTCTCTGCCCATGAAGGGGCTTCCTAGTGTGTGGAAACCTTTCCTCCTTCACAGTTCCCTCCCACTGGTGCAGGTCCCATCCCTATTCTTTTGTCTCTGTTTATTCTTTTTTCTTTTGCCCTACCCAGGTACGTGGGGAGTTTCTTGCCTTTTGGGAGGTCTGAGGTCTTCTGCCAGTGTTCAGTAGGTGTTCTGTAGGAGTTGTTCCACATGTAGATGTATTTCTGGTGTATCTGTGGGGAGGAAGGTGATCTCCGCGTCTTCCTTTTCTGCCATATTCCCGTCATCCTGGGCATATTTGAATGGGTCTATTTCTGAGTTACTTTTCTGTTCCATTAATCTTTTGTCTATCCCTCCATACCAATCTTACACTTGATCACTGTAACTACATAATAGGCCTTAATATAGAGTGGATAATATCTCCCCATTCTTTTTTCTTTTCAAAATTATTTTAGCTTTTCTAGGTCCTGTGCCTTTCTATATATATTTTAGATTAAGCTTGTTTACATCTTCAAAAATCTGTGCTCTGATCTTGATAAGAATTGCATTAAACCTGCAGACCCATTTTGGGACAATTGACTTTGTGACCATGTTGAGTTTTCCAATTTATGGATATGGTATGTCTTTCCATTTATTTAATCCTTCTTTGACTTATTTCATTAAAGTGATTTCTCTTAATTTCAAAACCTGTGTATTTTTTTTTTGCAGTATATACTTAAGCATCGAATTTTCTTTGGAAAGATTAAAGGTAATATTTTGACTTTAATGTTAGTTTCCAAATGTTCATTGTTAGTATACAGAAATGCAATTTATTTTAAATTTCATATCTTGCAACCTTGCTAAACTGATGAATAAGTTTTAGGTGGTTTTAATAGATTGCTTGGGATTTTCTGTGTATACTATCATGTCATCAGGAAATACTGACAGTTTTGTTTCTTTCCTTCCAAACTGTACAATTTTTATTTCATTTCCTTGCCAACTGCACCTGCTGGAACATTCAGTACTATGTTGAGTAAGAGTGGTGAGGGTGGACATCCTTTCCTTGTTCCTGATTTTAAGGGGAAAGCATATAGTATTTAACCATGAAGTATAAAGTTAGTTGTATGTTCTTTGTAAGAGTTCTTTATCAAGATCCCTCTATTACTATTTTTCTGAAAGCCGTTATCATGAACAGGTGCTGGATTTTTCAATTATATTTTTTTAATGATATTAGTTGTAGGATTTTTGTAGCTGCTGTTTATCATATAGAGGCAGTTTTCCAGCTATTCCAACTTCTTGAAAGTTTTTTATCGAGTGGGATTTAGATTTTTGTCAATTATTTCTTTTACATCAATTGATAGGATTATGTACTTTTCTCCTAAGTTATTAGCATGGTAGATGACATTGATTGATTTTCAAATACTGAACCAGCCTTTATCCCTGGAATATTCCTTTTGTTCATATTTTATAATTATTTTTATATATTGTTGAATTCAATTTGTTATTATTTTATTAACAATTTTTGCTTTATATTCATGAGAGATAGAGGTAGAAAATACTCAGTAGAGTTTATATTAATTCTTCATTAAATGTTTGGTAGAATTCACCAGAGAAGTCATTTGGGCCTGCAGATTTCTTTTTGGGAGACTGTTTAATTATGAATTAAATTACTTTAATAGTTATAGGATATCTATTTCATACTAGATGAGTAGTGGTAGTTTGTGCCTTCTGAGGAATTGGTACATTTAATCTAAGTTGTCAAACTTTTGTGTGTATCATTCTTTATACTATTTCTTTGTTAGTCTTAAGAAGTTTGCAGAGTCTGTAGTGATACTCTTTGTTTCATTTGTGATATTAATAATTTTGATCTTCTCTCTTTTTTTCTTTGTCAGCCTCACTAGAAGTTTGCTAATTTTATTGATCTTTTCAAATTATACATTACAATCTTTTTAAATTGTTTTTCTGTTTTCAACTTCATGGACATCCACACATATTTATTTTATATACTATTTTATTATGTATATTATGCATATAATTTTGTGCATTCTTCTTGCTCTGAGTTCATTTTATTCATTATTTCCCTGGATTATGGTAGTTAATTTTTTTTTTGAGTTTATTTTTGTGTATGGTGTTAGGGAGTATTCTAATTTCATTCTTTTACATGTAGCTGTCAAGTTTTCCCAGCACCACTTATTGAAGAGACTGTCTTTTCTCCATTGTATATCCTTTCCTCCTTTGTCATAGATTAGTTGACCATGGGTGCATGGGTTTATCTCTGGGCTTTCTATCCTGTTCCATTGATCTATATTTCTGTTTTTGTGACAGTACCATATTGCCTTGATTACTGTAGCTTTGTAGTATAGTCTGAAGTCAGGGAGTCTGATTCCTCCAGCTCCGTTTTTTCCTTCATATGGTAGTTCTGCTAATGACAAATTCTTTTAGTGCTCTTTTATCTAAAAATGTTTTAATACCCCCTTCTTTCCTAACAGAAAATTTGACGAGCTATAGAATTCATGAATGACAGTTCTTTCCTTACAGCACTTGAAAAATATTGTGCCACTCCTTTCTGGTCTCCATTGCTTAAGATAAATAATATGCTTTCATTTGATTTATTGTTCCCCTATATGTTATTCTCTGGCTACATTAGGGATTTATCCTGTCTTCTGTTTTCAAATGATCAATGGTGATGTGTCCTGGCATGGATTTCTGTGGGGTCATCCTGTTTGGGGTGCATTTGACTTTTGGGGGTAGTAGGTTTTTATCTTTTGCCAAACTTCAGAAGTTTTCAGCCATTATTCCTTCAAATACTTGTTCACCTTCACTCTGTCTCTCCCTTCCTAGAATTCTACTGAGAAGTTTTTATCTTTTGTGTTTTTTTTCTCACAGATTCCTGAGGATCTGTCCATTTTTTCAATGTATTTTTTCCCTCTGTTGTGTAGATTGGATGAATTTTATTGTTCTGTAATCACAAGTGTTCCAATTTCTCCATATCCATTCCAGCACTTGTTATTTTCTATTTTTTGATTACTAGTCTTCCTCATGAGTGTGAAGTGGTAGCTCTTAGAAGTTTTGATTTGCATTTTCCTAATGATTAAAGATGTTGAGAATATTTTCATGTGCTTATTAGTCTTTTGCATATCTTCATATCTTCTTTGGATAAATATCTATTCAAGCCATTTTCCCATATTTTAATCAGATTGTGTGTGTGTGTGTGTGTGTTTGATATCGAGTTGCAGGAGTTCTTTATATATTCTGGATATCTGAGCCAGGGAAAACTTTACCCCACAGGGTTAATTTGGCAGTGTCTGCAGACATTTTTCATTGTTAAATAAGTGGGGGTGCTACTGATATCTACTAGGATGATGCCAAACACCCTAAAATGAAAAGAATAGTCTCCCATACTAAAGAATTATCTTACACAAAACTTCAACAGCACTGCTGTTGAGAAACCCTGCTTCAAAATTTTTATCAAATTTGGGAAAATTTTCATGATTATTTCTCCAAAGATGTTTTCTCTTCTTCCCTGCTGAAATTCAAATTACACAATTTTTTTTCTCTCTGTGTTCATTTTAGATAGCTCTATTGATGTGTCTTTGCTACAGCAGGCAGGTAGCTAGATATGAGCAAAGAAATGGGGGCAGGGAGCAGGTAGAAGAAATTCATGCATCTTGTAAACAATGGAGGTCCATGGGCAGACAAAGAAAATCAGGAACCTCCAGACTGACAGGAAATGACACATTTTGGGTGATAAGCGTCCTGGAGGCAGACAAAAGAAGGTGGGGGAAAGGCGGGAATCTCCTGCGTCCAAATGTAACCTGTTGCTCATTATGCTCTCATTACAATAAAATGAGCCTTGCAGCTAAGAAGTACCCATCGTTCACCGACACCATGACACTTCTGATCTAAGCTAAATAAAGGCAAAAATCCCTCCTCCCCTTGGGAAGATGGAGCTATGATGAAAATCAGGGAATACAACAAACTCCTCCTTCCCCAGTGAATATTCCACCCCTTCATTTGTATGCCCCCCATAACTGGCTTGTCAAAGAAACCCAAGGCGGCAGCTACTCACCTGTCCCCCTGCTCTGCCTCTGAGAGCGTATTCTTGCTTAAATGAATTCTCACTTTACTTTCTTAACCTCCTTGTCTCGTCTCCAAGTTCTTTCCGCGTTGAGGCAAGAACCTTAAATTCACCTGGAACATCTTGGCGAGCCAGCCAGGAGCTCTTGGACCATTCTACATTTCCCCATTTGGTTTGAGGACAGGTAGGATTGGAGTATTATAGGAAGATTGGCATGGCACCAAAAGCCCATATTTAATTAATTTTGAGTTTAGGGGTTGGAGGCCTCATCGAGCCTCTGGTTTTATGGGGTATTGGCTCCTGAAAGGGAAGTTATTAGTTTCCTTTAAGGTTATTTTTACAGGAGTGACAAACTTTGCCTTCCCTGAGATTCCCTGGTCCCAGACCTGTGGATGTAAAAGTTTTTCAGTTTCTGGGGGGGATATTTTGGGTTGGATTGTCTGTGTCTTGTATAACACATAGTCCAGCCAAAAACATTCCTTGGCTTTGGTTTTCAGGAAGAGTAAGAGTTGCCCCCAAGGCTGAGAGAAAATCTCTTCCCAATAACAGGCTGGGGCATTCAGACATGACAAGAAACTTGTGAGTTATGAGTCTTTCCCCAGGTGCAAGCTAGAGGGGTGGTGAAATGTTTTAGTTTTGGTTTTCCTTTGACCCCAACAACAGAGCAGGTTTCAGTGGCAAGTGGCCCAGCATGAGAAGTCAGGACAGAGTAAGTAGCTCCCGTGTCCACTAGAAACTGGACAAGCTTACCTGCCATGTCAGTGGTCACCCACAGTTCCTCCCGTGTGATGATGACTGTCTTGGGAACCTTGGGAGATCATGGGTCCAGTCAATCAAACACTGCCGTGACAGGTGTGGGGGAATTTCCTTGCTCCCTTTGAAGCTGGGGGCATTCTCTCTTCCAGTAACCCATCTTCTTGCAGAGTGGGCATGGCATTTTGGGTGTAGGCTGGCACCTGTTTCCTGGCATTCCTTGCTCATGTTCGGGACCCCCACAGCTAAAACAGGCTCCCTTCCCTGGTGGAGGTCTTCTGGGAATAATTTTGGCGTGACCAGGAGGTGGATTAGGTCTTGTCATGACAGCTGCCAAAAGCCTGGCTTGCCATCATTCCTTCCTTAAGTCACGCTGTTCTTTCCTTTCCTTCTCAATCTAGTCTCTATTGTTAAAGACATGGAAAGCTGTGTCAATAGAAGGTTGAGAGGGGTTTGGGGCCCCATGGCAAGCTTTTGGAGCTTTTGAAGGATATCAGGGGCTGAATGACTAATGAATTGGGTTGCAAATACAAAAGTAGTTGGGTCTACATTTGTATACTTTCTGAGGGCATTTTCCAATCAGGTCTGAAATAGGGCTGGATTTTCATCTTGGCCTTGGGTGATCTCTTTAACCTTATCATAGTTAACAGGTTTAATTATACATTATTTCATCCCATCAATGAGGCAAAAGACCATGTGATCACTTCTAGTGATTCCAGGCTGGCCTGGTTGATAGTCTCAATTGGAATCCATTAGAGACACTGCCATTAGGCTCACAGGGTATTGATGTGGTTGGACAATGTGTAATCCATCAGCATATGTTTAAGCTTGTGCCCAAATATGGGCCTTTTCCTCGGTGCAGCAGTGGGAAAGGATAATATTTACGTCCTTCCAGGTAAGGTCAAAAAAGGGGGTCAGTGCCTCGAATTCTTCGATGAACTGGCTAGGTCCTCCAAGAATCTGCCTAAGAGGGTACAGCACTGGTTAAGGTCAGACAAAGAAAAAGGGATGTGGACTCAGGTAATTCTTTGAGGCCTACTTACTACTCTCTGAAGGGGGCAAAGAGGTTCTGGCTGCATTTCTGGTACTGCAGGGTAAAGAGCCTTATAGGGTGGGGGAGAAGCTGAAGATGGCGAAAGAGTGTTAGGACTTGAATCTTCTGTCTGGGGCTCCTGTTGCTCCAGGGGTGCCACTAGAGAGGGCTTCTGTGTAGCCTTAATGGGTCCCAGCCGGCAAGGTTTCCTAACATAGGACTTCCATAGCTCTTAGGTTCTCTCTTAAGGCCATAGAAGCCTGAACATAAGGAACTTCTGTCCATTTCCCTTGCCTTTTGCAAAAGATGTCTAACTGTAGGATGGTATTATAGTTGAGGCTCCCATTTTCTGACCAGGCCTCATTGTCCTCAAGTTTATATTGGGGCCAGACTTCATTACAAAACAAATGAGGTTTTTTTCATTTTAAAGAATCTAGAGAAAACTTGTCCCAGTGAATCAAAATACACCTGAGGTGTGAGTCCTTGGGGATGGAGGAGGTGTTCCCCATCGTTCCTTCAGGGAGAGGATGCTCCTGTAACAGAGAGGATCATTAGCATTAGGAGGTCCCTTGGCGGCTGTCTAAGACAGAGCTGGTTCTAGGTGTCCCCGTCCACCTAGTCCTGCTGACCTTATCCATAATAGGAGTTAGCTACTCCCCCATGTGGCAGTCCTGATGGCTCTAGCATCCTGGGACCTGTGTCCTATCCTGGCATCTGCAGTACCCAGGATGAGTGACCTTCCTGTAGGCTTCTCTATAGATTCTATAGATTAATCCCTGTGTTCTGGGATATGTTCCCCTGCAATGGACATCCTCATGGTTCCAGGACCTATTTAGGTCCCAGCCTTTTTTTTTTCTCTAAAAAGGTGGTAAGTTTTGGAACATAGGCATGGCCATTAAGGGAGATGGTTTGTGAAAAAACCCTCTTTCTTCCTTTCCTTTTTGTGGGTGGCACCCCCCAGGTCCTTGGTGCCATCCTCCCCCTCACCCCTTCCTACATGTGCTCCAGGCAGTGGGAAGTGGGGATGGGTGCAGGGGCAGATATGGAGCCTGAGGCGGAGGCACCACATCTGCATTTGGGAGACAGAGGGCCCTGTGACTCTGGAAGGACACTCCCAATCCCATGACCCTGGAGGAAGCAAGCACAGCAAATGCAAGTCATTGCCTAGGCATGTATCCCCAGCGCACAGCCGTGTGCACAACCCACCCAGCATGAGTGGCCTGTCCCACCCCAACAGGGTGGGGTGGGGATGGGGTCAGGGTGGACCCTGGAGGGGGCCAGCCAAACACCAGGAGATGGGCATTGAACAATGGCAGCCCAGACTTTGTCCTACCACCATGAGTTCCAACCACATGGTGTGGAATATTCACTAGGGAAGGAGGAGTTTGGGGGTCATATTCCCTGATTTTCATCCCAGCTCCATCTTCCCGAGGGAAGGACTTTTGTCCTTATTTACCTTAGATCAGAAGTGTCATGGTGTCGGTGGATGATGGGTACTTCTTAGCTTCAAGGATCATTTTGTTGTAATGAGAGCATAATGAGCAACAGGTTACATTTGGATGAAGGAGATTCCCACCTTCTTTTGTCTGCCTCCAGGACACATCACCCAAAATGTGTCATTCCCTGTCAGTCTGAAGGTTCCTGATTTTCTTTGTCTGCCCATGGACCCCCCAGTGTTTACAAGATGCATGATTTCCTGCCACCTGGTCCCTGTCCCCATTTCTCTGCTGATATCTAGCAACCTGCCTGCTGTAACACTTTCAAATTCACTAATCTCTTCTTTTGCATTGTCTACTCTCCTTTTTTTTCTTTTTTTTTGGCTTTTTCCAAATTTTTATTGGATTAAATTATCTAGGATACTTCCTAAAGTTTACATTCTATATTCTATGCTATTTATAATTGCCAAAAATTATAGCACAGAGAAATAAGAATAGTAAAATCCTCATAAAAACCTAATAATGACCTAATTTATTAGTGAAATGTAAAGTCCTAAAATTGATTTAGTTAACAATTATTCATTAGTTATCTTCAATTCAATTTTCATAGGAAAATAAGTCCCCTAGAAGAGACATTTCTTTCAAGAATAGTAAACATAGTTTATATGCCTTTTTTTTCTACAAAAAAATCATAACAAATTTCTTAACATTATATCTGTGAAGAGCTCACATTGCCTAATTTTATTATTTTTCTGCTCCACATTTTATTTTTTACTGTAAATAGTAATTTACATTATTTTCTTATGCTTTCTTATTATGATTGCTTTCCTTTTTAAAAATTTTTATTGGAGTATAGTTGATTTACAATGTTGTGTTAATTTCAGGTGTACAGCAAAGTGAATCAGTTATGCATATACATATAGCTACTCTTTTTTTTTTTAAGATTCTTTTCCATATAGGCCATTACAGAGATTGAGTAGAGTTTCTCACGCTATACAGTAGGTTCTTATTTGTTATCTATTTTATAAATAGTAGTGTGTATATGTCAATTCCAATCTCCCAATTTATCCCTCTCCCCCTTATCCCCTGGTAACCATAAGTTTGTTTTCTACATCCATGACTCTACTTCTGTTTTGTAAATAAGTTCATTTGTACCCTTTTTTTTTAGATTCCACATATAAGCGGTATCATATATTTGTCTTTCTGTGTCTGACCTACTTCATTCAGTATGACTATCTCTAGGTCCACCCATGTTGCTGCAAATGGCATTGTTTTGTTCTTTTTTATGGCTGAGTAATATTCCATTGTACATATGTACCACATCTTCTTTATCCATTCCTCTGTTGATGGACATTTTTAGATTATTCCATGCCTTGGCTATTGTAAATAGTGCTGCAATGAACATTGGGGTGCATATATCTTTTTGAATTATGGTTTTCTTCAAGTGTATGCCCAGGAATGGGATTGCTGGGTCATATGGCAGTTGTTCTCCATAGTGGCTGTACCAATTTACTTTCCCACCAACAGTGTAGAAAGGTTCCCTTTTCTCCAAACCCTCTCCAGAATTTATTATTTGTAATCTGCCTTTCATTTCAACCAGTGTATTTTTCATCTCCAACAGTTTAATTTTTTTTTTATTTCCAGAAGTTCATTCTGTGTTTTTCTACATCTTCCATGTGTCTTTTATGTGCTTATTCTTTCCTTGAACTTCCTAAGCATATAAAATATGTCAATAATACTTATTACATGTTCTCCAGTATTAATTTTATCATCTGTTTTTAAGTCTATTTCTATTATTGATGTTTCTCAAAGTTACTAGTCAAATTTTCCTGCTTTTTCCATGCCTGAGAATTTTGTTTTCTGATGCCAAACATTGTGAATTTTTCATTGCTGAGTGCTTATGCTCTTTTTTAAAATTCATTTCAATAATTTTGGGATTTGTTCTGATATGAAGTTAAGTTACTTGAAAATAGTTTAATCATTTTGGGACTCTCTTGTAAGCATTGTTATGCAAAGCCAGAACAGTCTTTAGTACTAGTTTGACATCATTGCTGATGCAATATTCTACAGATATCTCTATCTGATGTGTGTATTAAGAGGTTTCTCCTTTCTTTGAGGAGCAGGAACTATTCCCAAACCTGTGTGTGCTTTAGGAGTTGTTTTCCCTGCTAATTTATTGTAGTTCTCTCTCTGTTCTCTAGTAATTTAGAAACCTGTTTTGCACTAATAAGTGATAAACTGCACACTCAAGTGAATCTTCTGCAACCCTTTTCTGTGCAGTTCCCTTGGTAATCTTCATTGTCATTTCTACCTGGTGTGCTGTCCTTGATTGCTCAACTATGTCTATTCAACTCAGGGAGACCAGTGTGCTGTCTATGGGACTGCTCTCAATGTGCTTCAGCCTGGAAACTGGGTCAATGATAAGGCTAATCTCATTTGTTTGTCTTCTCCCAGTGATCACTGTCCTGCACTGCTTATTGCCCAATGTCTGTACAGCATTGTTTAATTTATTTACTGCATATTTTTATTGCATAAATTGGAAAGATAAACGCTTTTTTTTTCTCAATTGTCCCTGGAAACAGAACTCCTAAGTTCTAACACTGATTACTGATGAAAACCTTTAATAAAAAAATCAGTGCACACTTTTTTTTAATGTGGTAATATAAATATATATTTTCTTTCTCAAACAAGTGTCTTAGTTAATGGAAAACAACAGAGTCATTTCCACTGTTGGATATAAACAAGGTAAAAAATCTCATTATTTCCAATACTATTTATCATTGTGTTTGAGGCATAAGGAAATGCAATTCAATAACAGGAAACAACCAGAAGCTTAAGAATTAGAAAGGAATAATTTAAACTATCTCTATATGTAGTGATTTTATATTATGTATGGAAAACACAAGAGAATCAATGTTTTTTTTCAAAACTCCCTCAAAATATAAAGAATTTGAATGAGATAGGAGGATAAACCATTAACATACAAAAGCAATGAACAACAGATGTCTGAGTAGCTGAAGATGCTGCTGAGATCTGCGTCTCCCCATAGGTCTCCCAGAACCAATATGAAAATAAAAGAAGCTTTCATGATCTTGGCATAGGCAATGATTTCCTAGATGGGACACAAAAAGTAAAAAATTAATTAAAAGTAAAAATTTATAAACTGTACTTCATATAAAATAACAAGTTTTGTTCTTCATTAGACACTGTTAAAATGAAAATAAAAGCAATAGATTGGAAGAAAATACTCACAATATGTATATCTGTCAAATAAATTAGACTATATGAAGAACTCTTACAATGAAAGACATACCACCCAATAAAAAACTGGTGAAGTATTTAAATGCATCATAGAAGAAGATGTACAAATGGCCAATAAACACATGAAAATGTAATCAAATCATTAAACATCAGAAAAATTCAAATTAAAATATCAATTACATACTCACTAGACTGATTAAAATAGTAACACTAATTTTATCAAGTGTTTGTTAGATTGTGGAGTTACTGGAATTCTCATATGTTGTAGTAATAAAAATTGTACAGTCATCTTGGAAAATAGTTTGACAGTTTCTTATAAAGCTAAGACTATACTAGCTGTACCATCCAGCATTTCCACTCCTAGGTATTTACACAAGAGAAATGGGGAAACACATCCACCAAAAGAGTTGTAGAAAAATGTTCGTAGCAGCTGTATTTATAGTAGCCAACAACAAAAAAATCAATCAACAGGAGAATAAATCAACAAATTGCCATATATCCGTTCAATTGAATGCACTTGAAAATTAAAAGGAACACTCATACATTCAATAACATGGATGAATCTCAAAAACTGTACACAGACAAAAACAGGAACCAGACAAAAAACAGTGCAAGCTGTATGTATGATTCCATTTATATGAAATTTTAAAATGGGCAAAACTTAATCTATATTGAAAGAAAATAGATCAGTTGTTGCTAGGACCAAGAGTTGAGAGGATTGACTGCAAAATAGCACTGCTGAATGTTTTAAGTTAGATAGAAATAGTCTGTAGCCTGTTTCAGGTAGTGAGTACACAGGTTTATACACAATTGACAAAATGAATTGAACTCTTGATATCTGTGTTTTTTCTTGTAAAGTAAATTATACCTCATTAATGTTGATTTAAACTTTAAAATAATAATGCCAATTATGGGGTCTCAGCACTGGCCATCATCTTCTATTTGTTTACTGAATTCTTTACTTGGGAAATTATGATTGTAGCTCCTCAAGAGTCCTTTATTATTTTTCTATTTCAGTCTTCATCTATCTCTGTCAGCAAGTTTTCTTTCTTATGAATGTATTATATATTCTCACTGATGTCTCTATTTCTGGCAGTTTGGGTGCTTTAAATGAATTATTTAACTCGTTAGCTCATTGTAGTTTAGGTATGGTTGTTGGAGTATTCTAACCAGTTTTTTGTACAAAGGGGGAAGGAAGAAGCACTTTAAATGTATCCCCTTGGGTTGGCTGTTTAGAAGCAGGCAGGCTGCTAGTCCTCTGCTGCAGCCCCTTTGATTTCCACATACTCTTACAGCATTAAGAACAATGAAGACTCAACAAAATATCAAATGACAAAGCTAAAACAAGTTAGTAACAAGCTTGATGTCCTTTATTCTAGGGAAAAATTTCATAGACTGGGGGAGTGTGGTGCCTCACAAGCAGTGGTGCACTCTTCCTGAGGGATTTTGGGCAAGAGTTTTCTAACAGCGTTAGAAGTGGCAACATGAAAAAAGGGCATGATTGGCTGGGGTTTTGTATTTGACTTATTTAGAAAGATGAAGGAACAAGAAAATATGTATGAGCCCAGAGCTGGCTTGGCATTTTGTGATTGGCTGATTGGACATACAGTTGACCCTTGAACAGAGGAGGGGTTAGGGGCGCAATCCAAATATAACTTTACTGTCCATATCCACAGTTTCACATCGGAAAATTCAACCAACCTGGGATCATGTAGTACTGTAGTACATGTTTATTGAAAAACAATCCACATATAAGTGGACCCACACAGTTTAAAACCACATTGTTCAAGGGTCAACTGCACCACATTTCTGATCAACTGCTTTTCCGGTCAAGTGTAGTGTTTATAGGAGTACAAAAGTTTGGTTGGCTGACATTGCATTCCAGGCAGGAGTGGCTCCATCTTGGGTCTAGAAATTTATTTCAACACAATATATTCAATGATTTTTGCCATTTGGTGGCCTTATTGACTATGGAAACACATATTAACTGATGGTTACCTGCTCCCTGAGAATCAACAGATCACTGTGCCGCCAGCCCTTTCCAGGATCGTTAATGTGCCTTAAGGTTATTTAATATGATTAATCCTGGGGAAAAAAAAAAGAGGAAAGTATAAATTAAAGGAGAAAAACATAAGAGAGATAAAATAAAATTTAAAAGTATAACTATTATTTCGATTCTTATATGAATAATCTATAGAATATGAATTGGTGGGGGAATTTGAACTGACAGGATAGTAATTTTTATTATTTGTTTTTATATGTGATACTGTTATTATGATTATAATTTAAAAGTTCTTATCTTTATACATTTAAAAATAACCTGGTCAGAAACCTTAGATTAATTAATTAATTAAGAATTTTCCCAAGAAAAATATATATTTTAGGTTGTAATCCAGGAGAATGGAAACTTTGTAAAATTGTCCTTTGTTCCACATAGATACTAAATGTTAAGTAGTGTGGCAGATACTGCAGAATGTCTACTCAAAGTCATTTAAAACTCACTTTTACCTTACTTTAATGACATCTAGAAACCTAAAATATTCACCTTTTCAGATTCCTTCTTTTGCAGATAATAAAATGTAAGAGTAAGAAGTTTAGGAATGTCTTTTGGAATTCTTTTGAAAGGGACAAGATCAATGGCTATGTGGAAATAAACAAAGACCACCCAAATGAGAACAAGCAAAGGCTATTTACTCAGAGCTTGCTATAGCAAGTCTGGCAACATCACTTGTATTTAGCAGAGACTCAAAGGTAAGCACAGGAGTGGGAAAGCTTTATAGTGGTAAAAAGGGAAGACTTCAGGTATGCTCTGATAGGAGGCTGTTGGCATGGGGGAAGCAGTAGGCAGGCTAACTAGAAGTGGGGCATCCTATGTGATTGGTTAAGGGTACATATTTAACTTCCTCCAGTTAGAAAAGAGAACAAAAATTAGAGTAGTTGTCAACCATTAACCAAGTCCTGACCACTTGGGTCGGATTGTTTCAGGGCTCATTGTTTGGCTTCCTAAATTGGTTGCTAGAGACAGTAGACTGACTTCCTAGAATGGTCACTGTAGATAATGAGTTGGCTTTCCAGGCTGGTTGCTGAAGATTTGGGGTCAGAGTCCTATTTTTATATATGGTCTGCCATTCTCCACTTGTGTATTCAGTCTCTCAGCTGTTTCATTGACATTTTGCCTTTTGTCCTTCACCTTTCTTCCTCTTTGTAGGTGCATTAATTACATTGAAAACACAAGGACAAAAAACACATGTTGAGGATGGTAAAACATGAAATAGAGAGACTGGGCCCTTGATGACATTCTTTCTGAATTGCAAAGGTCCTGGACTGCCTAACTACAGACTTCTTGTTATATAAGAAAGCCTCTTCTTGCTTGAATCACAATTAGTGTAGCTATCTGTTGTTTGTAGCTAAATGAATTCTTAACTGGTAAAGGTAGGTCACTGATATGAGTGAGGAGACAGTCTAAGTGGATGGAGTGAACAGCAACCTAATGGAATCCTAAACACTCTTCCTGTAATACGGGATAAATAATCAAGATTTTCTGGGTCCCTCTAAAAGTACTATAGAAGCAGTTGAGAGCAGATTGGCAGTTAAATTATGTTTATACAGAGTGTGTTGAGTTTATTGCCAAACTTATTTATACTACCCATATTTGTTACTGAAGTTATATACATAAATAATATCATGCAAAGTTGGGAAATATGAGTGCAAAAAAAAAGAAGTGTTTCTATAGAAACTAAATTGAATGTTTTGGTAAGACTTAATGCCAGAGAAATACTAAAAATAACTGCTATATAATTAAGTGCACTTAAGACAACCTTTAAAGACTGGAGAACAAATCATAACAATTCAAAGAGTTTTCATATTCAGACTAATTCACAAGGATATATAAATTATTGCTCCAGTTTTAAAAAAATGAGACAGGAAGTTGTAGAAGTTGTACCATGGATAAGATTTAGATAAGAGAGGTGATGTGAGGGGGACCTCAATTACTTCTCCATACTTAAAATTATAACAATAAAATAACCATTGGCAGTATATCAAAAGAATGGTGAATGAATGTGTATTGGATTAACCAACCAACCTCTGTTTTTAATTTTCTTATTTACACATATGTTTTGTTGATATATTATGATTTCTTTCCTGAGGTTATTATAATTAAAAGGGTACGTTGAAAAGCCTAAATATTTAAATAATTTGATTACATTTTATTTGTTTATAGTTTTCAATCTAAAAAAGTTATGTGTAAAGTTCTTATTCAAAAAATCTAATGACAGCCTCTAATGACAGCTTATTGCATCATTTCAATAAAATATATAGGTATATTTTACAGGAAATATAAGTTATTTTTCTGTTTAGTAAACAACACAAATCTGTGTTACCTATTTATTAATTGTCCTCTTTATCTTAGTATATTTTTTAGCTTATTAGTTCTATATAAATATATCTCATTGAAATTTTGCTTCCTTTTTTTTTTTTTTGCGGTATGCGGGCCTCTTGTTGTGGCCTCTCCCCTTGCAGAGCACAGGCTCCAGATGTGCAGGCTCAGCGGCCATGGCTCATGGGCCCAGCCGCTCCATGGCATGTGGGATCTTCCCGGACTGGGGCATGAACCCATGTCCCCTGCATCGGCAGGCGGACTCTCAACCACTGTGCCACCAGGGAAGCCCACTTCCATTGTTTTTTCCATGCATTTTTATCCATTTTTCCGTGTATATATGTTCTTGCTGTTTTATTTCAGAAATATATACTCATTTTTTTAAAAAAAATATTTACTATAGTTTTTACCTTTGTGCCACTAAATTAGTCCTCTTGAATGGGGTTTCTTTATTTACACCCCCCTTTAGGCATTATAATTTTTACTTATGTTTTTCTTGCTATTTAAAAATATATCACAAACCCATATTTTATTCTACTTAATATTTTTCTAAAAGTGGCTCTTCCAGGTGTCACTATATTGCTAGATTTGTGATTTATCCCAATCTTCTTTTGATACAGGAAGTGAATATTCTGAATGTCATTATTGTTATATTTGGACTATTTTCCATTCTCTTATTTATTATTATTATTTTTTCTATTATGCCTGTTTAAATTATGAACTGTATACTGTTTGAGATATAGCTGAAATCTGCTGAGACAATGGAGTAAATTTGACGTTATTGGGAGGCATATAACTATTGCTCTAGATTCCAAAGGAAAGTGCTATGAATAACATATACTTCATGAAGGTAAATGTGGAAATTATAGGTTTCTAGGTGTGTTGGAGACTATAGGCTTTAAAACTAATTTCCTGTCAAAAGTTATACATTCTGTGAAAAAAATCATTGAGAAAGGATCAAGTATTATAATCTAGGAAATGTAGATTTCCTTGAAAGAGAAAAAAAACACCTCTAAATGAAGTTATTTCCTTCAATATCTTTTCTATGAGTTTCAGTCAAAAAGAATTTAAGGCAACTGATGGTACCTCTTTATGACTGTGTAACATCTAAGTGTGTGAATAAAATTTATTTACCACATTTCATTGTCACAACAACTCTTCAAAGTAGATTCTGTTATTCACAGTGAAGGAACTAAAGCTCAAAAAGCTTAAATAACATTCCCAAAATTGTTTGGGAATTTTTAAATAACATTCCCAATGACTTAGAAAGTGGTGAAGCAGGGATTTAAACATAGTTCACTCTAACTCAACAACTCTCTCTCAAAAAAAAAAAACAAAAAATACCCACACCCAAAAATATATGTTCACCATTCTGAATCGTGTATTAACAACAAAACCTGGGATAAGAAAAGATATGTTCCTTAGAATACAGACTTGTGGTTGCTAAGGGGGAGGGGGTAGGGGAGATATGGAGTGGGAGTTTGGGGTTAGCAGATGCAAATGATTGTATATAGATAAGTTAAGGTCCAACTGTATAGCACAAGGAACTATATTCAATATCCTATGATAAGCCATAATGGAAAATATTATGAAAAATAATATGTATATATATGTATAAATGAATCACTTTACTGTACAGCAGAAATTAACACAACATGGTAATTCAACTATACTTCAGTTAAAAAAAAAAAGAAGATTGAGGAAAGTGTTATCTTCCAAAAGAAAGGCAAGGTGCCTTTACCAAATGAAAGGGAAATAATTTAAACAAAGAAAAGAAAAGAAAGGAAATGTTCTTAAAGTACATCAGAATTTTATTGTAGCAAGCTGTAAAGAAATTCAGACTCTGATACAATCTAAATGTGATTTTCATTCCTATGTTTTCCTCATCTCAGTTGTAATGGATATCTATAGCTGAGCCATTTTCATCTTTCTTTTGGTCAAAATCTTATTGGGTATATGTATTCATAGATGTTTATTTTCATGTGTAATGACAAAGATGATCTGGCAATTTCATTGTTGCACAGGCACATCTTATAGAAAAAATTTTTCCTACAGGGTTTTTGTTTTTTAAATTCCGATAATCTCCTAGCCTGTGATAAACCACAAAATGCTGCCTTTTGTAGCTTATTTTACTCTTTGCAAAAAGGAAAGGCAGTGGCTATTGTATTTCTAGATACAAGGAAATCAAAGGTCACTTTATAGTGCTGATTGGTATTTACATAATAACATTAGAAAGATTAATGACAAAGGAAAATTTAAAAAGAAGTCAATTTTTTATATACACCTTACTTTTTCTTCCTCCATTGACCTGTAACTGATACAATCATTATTTAAAACAAAACCAAAATAATTTTTTTAAACCTGCTGTTTTATATTTCTTTCATTTATCTAAAGACCATTGTGATACAATTTTGATATATCACAGAAAGTCCCAAGAGGAAAATATTCTGATTCTTCATATTTGATCTTGCATACAAATTGCCTCTTGAGTAATTCTACATAAATCAAAATTATAATTTGCAACTCAGAATAAAAAGTATTAAATATACTTACTTATTGTTTTCCTGAAAGAAATGCTGCCTAAATAGAAACATCATTGAAGAAAAAATTAATCTTTCCTGGTTTTACCATGTTTAAATTTAGATACACTGTATTTGTGACTTCTGTAGAAGAAATACATTTGATTTGTTTATGTCTTTTCTCTGCATTATTTGAAAAGTAAATTTTAGAGGTGCCAAGTTTATTAAAAGATATGGCATTACTCAATGTAGTTGGAAGGGCTAAGTTTAAACCGCACTGAAAACTATAAATGGTCTAAGGCAGAAATCCTGTTTTGTCTCTAGTTTAGCAAGTTCTACTGATTTGCTCTTTGATATGTTTGGTGGTCACCCTCCATTTTTTTAAAGAATATATTTTTTAGAGCAGTTTTAGGTTCACAGCAAGATTGACAGGAAGGTACTGAAATTTCCCATATACCTCTACCCCCACACAGGTATACCTTCCTCCATTATCAACATCCCCAATTAGAGTGGTACACTTGTTACAATCGATGAACAAGTAACACATCATTATCAAACAAGGTCCATTGTTTACATTAAGGTTCACCCTTGCTGTACATTCTATGCGTTAGGACAAATTCATAATGACATGTATCCCCCATTATAGTATAATACAGAATAACTTCACTGCTCTAAAAATCATCTGTGCTCTGCCTCTTCATTCCTGCCTCCCCACTAATTCCTGGCAACCACTGATGTTTTTACTATCTCCATAACTTTTCTTTGCCAGAATGTCATATAACTGGAATCACAGAATATATGGCCTTTTAAGAATGGCTTCTTCCTTATTCATTTAAGTGTCCTCCGTGTCTTTTTGGGTTGATAGCTCATTTCTTTTTAGAGCTGAATAATCCACAGTGTGGATTAAAAGCACACAGTTACCACAGTGTGTTTATCTATTCACCTACTGAAGGACATATTGGTTGCTTCCAAGTTTTGACAATCATGAATAAAGCGACTATAAACATCTGTGCAAACTTCCCCGTGGACATGATTTTTCAACCCCTTTGGGTAAATATCAAGGAGCATGATCATTGGATCATATGGTAAGAGTATGTTTAGTTTTGTAAGAAGCAGTCAAACTGTTTTCCAGTGTGGCTGTAGCATTTTGAATTCCCATCAGCAATGAATGAGAGTACCTGTTGCTTCACATTCTCTCCAGTATTTGAATTTATCAGTGTTGCAGATTTCGGCCTACTAATAGTTGTGTAGCAATTTTAATTTGCATTTCCCTGAAGACAAATGATGTGAAGTGCTGTTTAATATGTTTATTTATCATCTATATATCTTCTTTGGTGAGGTGTCTGTTAAGGTCTTGGGTCATTGGTTAATCCAGTTGTTCATTTTGTTAAATCATTTTAACAGTTCTTTGAATAGTTTGGATAACAATAATTTATGTGATATATCTTTTCCAAATATTTTCTCCCAGTATGTGGCTTGTCTTTTCATTCTGTTGACAGTGCCTTTTGCAGAGAACAAATTTTTATTTTTAAAGAAGTCCAGCTTACCATTGCTTTCTTTCATAGATTGTACCTTTGATGTTATATCTAAAAAGTCATCACTAAACCCAAGGTCATGTAGATTTTCTCCTATGTTATTTTCTAGGATTTATTTTCTAGTTACAGTTTTGAGTTTTACATTTATATCTGTGATACATCTTTAGTTAATTTTTATGAAAATTGTGAAGTCTGTGTCTAGATTCATTTCTTTGCATGAGGATGTCCAATTGTTCCAGCATGATTTGTTGAAAAATTTATCTTTTCTCCCTTGTAATACTTTTACTCCTTTGTTGAAGATCAGTTAACTATATTTATTTGGGTCCATTTCTTGGCTTTCTATTCTCTTCCATTGATCTGTTTGTCTGTTCTTAGGCTAATATTACACACTCTTGATTATTATGCCTTTAGAGTAAGTCTTGAAGTCGAGTAGTGTCAGTCCTCCAATTTCATTCTTCTCCTTTTTGTGTTGGCTATTCTGTGTGTTTTGTCTCTTACTAAAAATTTTAGTATCAGTTTGTTGATATCCACAAAATAGCTTGGTGCATTTTTGAGTGGGGTTTTATGGAATCTACAGATAAAGTTTTGAATAATGACTTCTTGACTATATTGGGTCTTGACTATATTGACTATATTGGGTCTTCCTATTCATGAATATGGAATATCTCAGTATTTACTGTTCTTTGATTTCTTTCTTCAGAGTTTTGTAGTTCTCCTCATATATATCTTGCACATATTTTGTTAGATTTACACTTAAGTGTCTTAGTTGGGGCTGCTAAAACAAAATACCCTATATTGAGTGGCCTAAAGAACAAATGTCATTTCTCAAAGTTCTGAAAACAGGGAGGTCCAAGACAAAGGTACTGGCAGATTCAGTGTCTGGTGAGAGTGCTCTTCCATGCTTGCAAATGGCAGTCTTCTTTTCTGTGCCCTTGGATTGTGAATAGACAGAGATCAAACTCTCTGGTCTATTCTTATAAGGGCACTATATTTCCATCATGAGGACTCCACCCTCATGACCTCATCAAAATCTAATTACCTCTCAAAGCTCTACCTCTTAAAGCCATCACATTGGTGCTTGGAGCCTCAATATATGAATCTCAGCAGGACATATTTAGTCTATAGCATTCTTCTGTTGGTCCCTCAAAATTTATTTCCTTCTCATATACAAAATGCATACATTCCATCCTAATAGTCTCAAAAGCCTAAATTCATTCCAGCATCAACTGTAAAGTTCAAAGTCTCATCTAAATGACATGTAAATAAGATATGGGTGAGACTCGAGATGAGATTCATCCTCAGGCAAATTCCTCCCCAGCAGTGAACCCCTGAAAGAAAACAAGTTATATGCTTCTTGAATACAATGGTGGAACAGGCATAAGATTTACAAGTCAAAACCCAGCAGGAAAAATCCCATTAGATCTTAAGGAGCAAGTAATCCTCTTTGGTTTTATGTTCTACCTTCCAGTTCCACTGTGGTGTCAATGCCACTCCCACTTGTGTGGGGTGCACCCTCTCCACTGTATGGCAGATCTGTGGCATGGGAAGGGCTCCCAAAGAGAGCCAAGGCAGACTCTGCAGAGTGGGGTTTCCACCTACAGGGCTCTGCTGGGTGGAAGTCTCACTCCCAGGGTTCTGAGTGGCCCAGACCCCATGGATTCAGATGGATGCTGTATTGCCTTTTGAAATTGTGGCAAAGGTCCTGGTGATCTCTGATTTGCCTTTGGGGCCACCTTCCCTTTTTTTGGAGAATAGCACAAGTTCACAGCCAAATAGCTTTATCATCCTGTCCTGTGGGATCTAAGAAGTTCAACAGCCTTCCTTCATTCTGTCCCATTTACCCCCCCCCTTTAGTTTAAACTGGACAGTGTTCCTGCTTGAGTGACTGTTTAGCTCCATGATTCACACCCATATTAATCTCCTTATCAAAGGTTCAGCACCACCCTTGCTATTCCCTTCTGAACAAACACACTGTCTAATTATTTTCAATATAAATAGGATAACAATTTTCCAAATCTTTAAGTTCAGCTCATTTTTGTTTAACAATTATTTCTTCAATTCATTTCTCTCTTCTCATAGTTTACTATAAGCAGTCAGGAGGAACCAAGATGCTTAGAACACAGTACATTGCTTAGAAATCTTGTCAGCTAAATATCCAATTTTAATCACTCTCAAGTTCTACTTTCCACAAAACACAAGAACAAACAATTCAGCCAGATTATTTGCTAGTTTATAACAAGAATTGCTTTTTCTCCATTGTTCAATCACATTTCTAATTTCTATCTGGGACCTCATTAGAATGACCTTAATTGTCCATATTTCTACTAGCATTGTCTGCATAATTATTTATGTATTTTCTAAAAAGATGGATGTTTTATTGACAGCTTTTCCCTTTTCTTTCTAAGTCCTCATCATAATCACCTTTAACAATTCTTTCACAGCAATATCAGTCCTCACAGATTTGGTGTATGGCTAGGATCTTCTTCCTAGCTTGCAGATAGCTGTCTTCTTTCTGTGTCCATCACATCATTGAGAGAGAGAGAAAGTTCTATGGTGTCTTCTTAAGAGTACTAATCCCATCATGAGGACCACACTCTTGTGACCTCATCTAACCTTAATTACCTCCAGATACCATTGGGGGTTAAAGGCTTCAAGATATGAATTTTGGAGAGACATAAATTCAGTTCATAACATTAAGTGTTCCTCTCTTTTTGGATGCTAATGTAAATGGGAATGTGTTTTTTATTTTAAATTCCAGTAATTCATTGCTTGTTTATAGGAAAGCAATTGACTTTTGTGTATTAACCTTATTTCTTGAAAACCTGCTATAATTAAATACTATTAGTTCTAGGAGTTCTTTTGTCAATTCTCTTAGATTTTCTGCATAGACAATCATGTCATCTGCAAATAAATACAATTTTTCTTCCTTCCTTATCAGTATATCTTTTATTTCATTTTCTTGACTTATTACATTAGCTAGAACTCCCAGTATGATATTGAAAAGCAGTGGTAAGAGGAGATATCCTTGCCTTATTTCTATTCTTAGCAGATAATTGTCAATTTTCTCACCATTAAGTGTGATGTTATCTGTAGGTTTTTGTAAATATTCTATATCAAGTTGAGGAATTCCCCTCTATTCCTAGTGAACTGACAGTTTTTATCATGAATGGGTATTGAATTGTGTCAAATGCTTTTTCTGCATATATTGATATGATCATGTAATTTTTCTTTTCTAGCTTCTTGATGTGATGGATTACATTAATTTATTTCCAAATGTTAAAATATATATAATATAGATACTCCTGCTTTAATTGTTGTTAGCATGGTATAGCTTTTTCAATCCATTTACCTTAAATTTATATATGTCTTTATATTTAAAGGGGGTTTCTTGTAGACAACATATAGCTGGTGTTATAGACTGAATGCTTAAGTCTCCCCAAATTTCATATGGTGAAATCCTACCCCCCAATATAATGGCATTACTGGAAATGGACCTTTTGGAAGATAATTAAGATTAGATGAGTTCATGAGGGTGGAGCTCTCATAAATGTGTTATAAAGGATGAGACCTGAGAGAGTTTTCTTCTTCTCTTATCTCTCAGTCATGTGAGGATACAATGAAAAGATGGTCCTCTGAAAACCAGGAGGCAGGTCCTCAGCAAAAACCAGATCTGCCAGCATCTTGATATTGAACTTTCCAGCCTCCAGAACTGTGAGAAATAGATGCTTGTTGTTTGAGTCACCCAGTCTATGATATTTCTGTTTTAACAGCCCAAACTGACTAAGACAGTTGGGTCTTATTTTTTTTAATCACTCGGACAATCTCTGTCTTTTAATTGGTACATTTAACTCATTGACATTCAAAATAATTATTGATATAATTGGATTAATATCTACCTTATCTGTTACTGTTTTCTAATTGTTGCCCTTTTTCTTTGTTCCTATTTTTGTCTTCCACTTTTTTCTGTCTTTTGTGGTTTTATTAGAGCATTTTATGTAATTCCATCTCTTTCTTCTCTTAGCATATAAATTATACTCCTTCTTTTACTTTTCTTTTCATAGTGGTTGTCCTAAAGTTTGTGATGCATGTTTACAACTAATCCAAGTCCACTTTCAAATAACACTATATCACTTCATGTGTAATGCAGGTACCATATAATAACAAAATTATCCTAATTCTTTGTTCACATCCCTTTAATCACAATTTTCATTCATTTCACTAATACATAAGCATATACATACACATACATATATATGAATACATAATTGAATATATTGTACTGTTGATGTTATTATTTTACAAAAATTATTACCTGTTTTATCCATTAAACATTTTTTACAAGTTTCTATTTTACCGTCATTTATTCTTCTGCAATGTTTTTCCTTTCCTTATGTAGGTCTGAGATTTTAATATAAATCATTTTCCTTCTCTCTAAACAACTTCTTTAAACATTTCTTGCAAGGTAGGTCTACTAGCAACAAATTCCCTCAATGTTTCTTTGCCTGAGAAAATCTTTATTCTCCTTCACTTTTGGAGGATAATTTTGCAGGGTACAGGATTTTAGGTGCGTGAGTTTTTTCTCTCAACATTTTAAGTATTTTATTCCATTTCTTCTTGCTTACGTGATTTCTGATGATATAACTCTTATCCTTACTCCTCTACAGGTATACCGTTTTTACCCTCTGGCTTTTCTTTGGACTTTTTTTTTTTTTACCTTTGACTTTCTGCAATTTGAATATGACATGCCTCAGTATAGAATGTTTTTTTTTTTTTTTTGGCATTTATCTGGTTTGGTGTTCTCTGATTTTCTTAGATCTGTGACTTGGTGTCTGACATTAATTTGTGGAAATTTTCAGTCATTATTGTTCTTCAAATATTTTTTTCTGTTCCTTTCTCTTTCTTCCCTTTGGTTTTCCTATTATGTGTTTGTTTGTTACATATTTTGTAGTTGTTCCACAGTCCTTGGATATTCTGCTCTGTTTTTTTCAGTCTTTTTCTCTGTGCTTTATGATTTTGGAAGTTTTGATTGAGGCATACTCAAGCTCAGAGATGTTTTTCCCTCAGCTGTGTCCAGTCTACTAATAAACCATTCAAAAACATTCTGAATTTCTGTTACAGTGTTTTTGAACTTTAGCATTTATTTTTGATTCTTTCTTAGAATTTTCATCTCTCTGCTTATATTGCATATCTGCTCTTTTTTAAAATAAATTTATTTATTTATTTATTTTTGGCTGTGTTGGGTCTTTGTTGTTGTGTGCAGGCTTTCTCTAGTTGCAGTGAATGGGGGCTACTCTTTGTTGTGGTTCATGGGCTTCTCATTGTGGTGACTTCTCTTGTTGCAGAGCAAGGGCTATAGGCACACGGTCTTCAGCAGTTGTGGCTTGTGGGCTCTAGAGCTCAAGCTCAGTAGCTGTGGCACACAGGCTTAGTTGCTTCACGGCATGTGGGATATTCTCAGACCAGAGATCGAACCCGTGTCCCTTGCATTGGCAGGTGAAGTTTTAACCACTGTGTCACCAGGGAAGTCCACTCATCTGTTCTTGCATACTATCTACTTTATTTATTAGAGCTCTTAGCTTACTAACTGTAGTTGTTTTAAATTGGTAGTCTGATGATTCCAACATTTCTGTCATAATTGAGTCTGGATCTGATGCTAGTTCTATCTCTTCAAACAGTGGTTTTTGCCTTTTATTGTGCCTTGTAATTTTCTCTTGGTATCCAGACATGATGTATTGGATAAAAGAAACTACCATTAATAGGTCTTTAATAATGGTAAGATGTGTGGGGAGAGGAAACGTTCTATAGTCCTATGATTAGATCTCTGTCTTTTAGTGAACCTGTGCCTCTGGACAGTGAATTTCACAAGTACTTTTCAGAGACCCCTCCCTTAGGTGGAACAGAATGGTTAGAGTGGGCTGGAATTAAATAATTGCCTTCCCCTGCATGGAAGGATAGAGAGGCCTGGAGTTGGTTATTTCCCTTCCCTCGGGTCAGTTAGACTCTGATAAATCCCCAATAAGTTAGGTCCTGGTTAAATAGTTTTTCCTGACTGCAGGCTTTGTTAAGAAGAACAGATTGCTCTGGTGTATTTCAAAATGGCTACCTTTTCCCTCCTTCTGCCTGAAGTGGTTTTTTTCCTTTTAAGTATTCACTGTGAAAACCTGTGAGCTCCTAGAGGTAAAACTCACACTCCTGTAACTGGGTCTCCCTGGAGTTTTTGACTCTCAGACCTGTCCACACGGAGCCTCCAGCAATTCATCAATTACAGTTCAGGTTTTCCTACCCCAGCACAGGTTCCCATGGAGGTTTCTATTCATGGGTTTCTGGTCTGGTAAGTTGTGATTCTCTGTATTTACCTGTCTGTCTCTCCAATTTTGGGGACAGTGGTTTGCCCTGTGACCTCACTTCTCTTATGGATCTAAGTAGAGTTGTCGATTTTTCAGTTTGTTCAGCTATTTCCTTGTTATTAGGACTGTTAATTTCCAAGCTCCTTACATGATGCTCTAGAAACTAGCATGTCTGTTCTCTTTCTCCACTTTCTACATTTGGTAGAATGAAAATTTTCAAAAATGCACAATTATGCATTTGTAATAGATATTAGCACAATTTTATATTTAAGTAGAGAGTTTATTTGAATAGGGATCAACAAGCATATCAGTAAATTTTAAAGTTCTCATAGTCAGTGTGTTCAAAGTTACCTTATGGCTTCCTTCTTTACTCTCACTCTACTCAGAGTTCCATACCCCAATTTAACCTCTCACTAAGCTAAGAACAACTTTTAAACAGATTGACAAAGGAAACCACCTCCTTCATGGTATTCTTTCACTTCCATTATTCAATTATTTTCCTTTATATATTCATTCTATAAATATGTGAGGTATATTATGCATCAATAGTCCACCAGTCATGGAGGATACAGTGGTGAAGAAAATAAAGATATTTGCTGACCTCAGGGACTTCACAAACTGTTCTAGATTTTTTGATTGTTCATTATTTCACAACTGGTGACTTATGTGTAATGAGGATATCTGATGAATTTTGGGCGACACTCTGAAAATTATTAGTGGGCAACCTTTGGTGTAGCTGTATTTGTTGTCACCCTTGCCCTACTCAAGAAATTAGCAGCTTTCCTTCTCTTTCCGTGAGCATGGACATATATATATATATATATATATATATATATATATATATATATTAACATCTTTATTGGAGTATACTTGCTTTACAATGGTGTGTTAGTTTCTGCTTTATAACAAAGTGAATCAGCTATACGTATACATATATCCCTATATCTGTTCCCTCTTAAGTCTCCCTCCCACTCTCTCTATCCCACCCCTCTAGGTGGTCACAAAGCAATGAGCTGATCTCCCTGTGCTATGCGACTGCTTCCCACTATCTATTTTACATTTGGTAGTGTATATATGTCCATGCCACTCTCTCACTTTGACCCAGCTTACCCTTCTCAATTTCCGTGTCAAGTCCATTCTGTATATCTGCATCTTTATTCCTGTCCTGCCCCTAGGTTCTTCAGAACCTTTTTTTTTAGATTCCATATATATATGTGTGTGTGTTACCATATGGTATTTGTGTTTCTCTTTCTTACTTACTTCACTCTGTATGACAGACTCTAGGTCCATCCACCTCAGTATGGAGGTTCCTTAAAAAACTAGAACTACCATACAACCCAGCAATCCTACTACTGGCCATATACCCTGAGAAAACCATAATTCAAAGAGTCATGTACCACAATATTCATTGCAGCTCTATTTACAATGGCCAGGACATGGATGCAACCTAAGTGTCCATTGACAGGTGAATGGATAAAGAAGATGTTGCACGTATATACAATGGAATATTACTCAGCCATAAAAAGAAACGAAACTGACAAATGTTTTATATCTCCACCACATGCATTAGGAATTCTGACTTATTTGAAATTTTAATTCAACTGAATGATTTTTACAGAGTACTTTCTATGTGTAAGCAATCTGTTAATCACTACAAGGGAAAAGAATATAAAAAATTATTTTCCATTCTCTTGAATTGCTTAGACACAAACTGGGATGAAGTTGGGAGTGGGATTGTAAGGTGGAAATAGAAGGGAGATAAATGAAAAATAACTAAAATAATCAGGATGTAAAAATACACTAAAATAGGTAAAAATGGTGTGGGGAGAAATGAATGAAAGACCACATCTAATTAGAGGGATCAAAAGAGGTTTCATTAAAGAAGTGGTGAGATAGAGTTGCAGAATTTTAAAATATGTACTCCAGGGTGGGTATAGGAGACATTCCAAAAAGATGGATTAAAATAAGCATGGAAGAAGCAAAGCATGAGTCAATAAGCATCCCCATATGTCTGTGGAGTGATCTTTTGTACATGATCTAGCAAGTTAGACAAATAAAAGCCTGAGAAGGTAATTTGAAATAAAATGATGAGAGTTTTGGATGCAAAGTGATGTAGTTTCAAGTTAATTTCATAGTTAACTGAGGAGGAGTAATGAATATTCTAAAGTAAGAAAATAAAATATATAAAGCTTTACTGAAAGAATATTTTTCTGATAGGAGGATAGGATAATTTGGAAGTGAGGAGGCGGAAAAGATGAAGACCAGCTAAGAAGGCCTTATAAAAGTTCAATATTAAGTCAATCAAGCATGAATTTGTGCAGTGGTAGAGGAAACAGAGAGAAAGAATGGATAAAAGGTATCCCACGGAAACTAAAATTAATAAAATTCAGCCACGGATTGGCCATAGAAAATAGAGAGGAAGGGTAAAAAATGATATAGAGATTTCAAGCTTGAGTAGAACTGTTGCAATAAATTAAATGTCAGAAAAATAAATTGTCTTGAGAAAGAAAATGAAAAGTTTAATTCTTAAAATGTTGAATTTGTGGTGCCAGTGAGGTGGAAATATCAGTTAGCTCAGCAGGTCTCCTGGTCTAGAGAGATATTAGGACTGAAGATATGGATGTAAGGGTTGTTTACATAGAAGTGATAGTTGAATCTATGGATGTAGATAAATTTTCTGAGGAATGGATGCTAAAGAACAGATGACCAGAAGGTCATGAATGGAATCTTAAGCAATACACAAAAGTAGCAAGATCCAACTTAAGGATTAAAGTGATTAAGGGGGATTCCCTGGTGGCGCAGTGGTTGAGAGTCTGCCTCCCGATACAGGGGACACGGGTTCGTGGCCCGGTCTGGGAAGATCCCACATGCCGCAGAGCGGCTGGGCCCGTGAGCCATGGCCACTGAGCCTGCGCGTCTGGAGCCTGTGCTCCACAACCGGAGAGGCCACAACACTGAGAGGTCTGTGTACCGTGAAAAAAAAAATTGATTAAGGAAGATCTGCAAATAGCTGTATAACTCATGTGATGGGCTCACAAGGTAAATTGTGTGAAGATTTTTTTTTTATATTTTAAATAATTCAGGCACAGGTAGGCATGTCCAGCAAACTGTTGCACCCTTCCAAGAAAAGTTTCCTGGCAGGAAGGTTTAAAATCCTGCACTTGACGTAGAATGAAGTTTAGTTAATTTAGGAAAGAACAATCTAAGAAAAACATTGTGTCCACAGCACAGATTTGAAAGAAGGTAGAATCTAGAGGTTAAGAATAGAGTCTCTAGAGCCAGAGTGTGTGGGTTTGAGTTCCTGCCCTTCCACTTACTAGCTTTGTGGCCTTGGGCAAGTATCTTAACTTCTCTGTGCCTCAGTACCTTCAAATTCATAATTGAGAAAATAATACTACCTCATAAGTCTGTTGTAGTGGTAAAAGAAGTTAAATACTGTCTGTATATAGAACAGTTCTTGAGACTTAGTAAGTGCTCAACAAATGTTAATTATTATTATGTTTAGTCTCCTGGCTCAGCTCCAGTTGGATTGTCTGAGACCTATGGAGAGATATGTCACTAAATATTCTTTAAGATATGGATGCACAAGAACACTTCTTTGGGATTCTTTTAACAAATTGGAAAATAAAGGGGAGGGAGTTACACTCCATCACACTGTCATGCAAACCCTGTTACCTTTGGCAACAGGAAGAGATAAATGTTGTGCCAAGCAGATCAAGTAGAAAACACCAGTATCCACAAATGTAGGAACAGATTAGTGGCAACAGACTGACCTACAACATTTCATCAATGCCTGTTGTACTAGACAGAGCAGTGGCCATCAAAATTAGAAAACCGTACCTAGCTGGAAAACAGGGATGACCATAGCAGCCAATGGCACAATGCTGGTACATTGAATGTGGAGCCCTTAAAGGTATTCCCCCAAGGGGACAAATGATAAGGCCAGGCATTGTAGAGGGATCAAAGTAAAATTTGTCAGCAATTGAGATAGTAAGATAGTAAAATTTGGGTTGTATGTATTTAGCAGACTGAAAGAATAAGAGAAACTGACAAAAGATACAGAAGTCAAGTAGAAATGAGGAGGGTACAGTTTTACAGAAGCCAAAGGAGGAGGAATTCTTAGAAGTATGGAGTTGTCAACACCATCAAATACTGCAGAAATGTCAAGAAAAATGAATATTGATGTAGGTGAATGAATTTGGAAACCAGAAGGTAATTTTTAATATCTAGTAAAGCAGTTTCAGTAAAATGGTTCAGACGAATCAGTTAAGAGAATGATTTTAAGAAGTAAAACTGTGAATGGGTGGTAAAGAAGTGAAGACAATTTTGAAATCTTCTCTGAAGGAAATGTGAAAGTAAGAAAAATAGACAAGACAGTACGTTGAAGAGGTGACAGGAAGTAGTAAATGAATTTTTGATTCAGGGAGAGCTGCGCCATGTTTGAAGACACAAGAGGAAAACCCAACACTGGGAGATATTAAGAATTCAAGCAATAGAGAGACTAACAAATGGAGCATCGTACAAAGAACAGACAGATAAGAGCTTCCTTATTTTATGTCTGTCTTTTCTAGTTGCAAGGAACACGATCGTTCTTGGAAGAGTTCAAGTTATGGGCATTAATATGAGGAGAAATATGAGAAAACTTGTGATAGGGCTTCCATGGTAATTCCAAAAGATGAGCAGAGCAGCAGTCATATTTCACAGACTGAACTATAACATAGTTTTGAGACTATGTTATGGACTGTCAAGACTTCCAGGAACCCCTGTAACAGTTGTTCATGGATTTTCACTTTAGTGTCCTACCATTAATGTGACACAGCTACTCTTTTGGTTTTTAATGTTTTCTTTGTTTCTTCTTATTTCTCCTCCTTCTCTGCATTGACTATTTTAACCTCTATTCAGTATATTTTCTGTCTTCCCTGATGTTAACCAGGTTTACTATGCATAACTTACCATATTCAAATATTCTAAATTTATTTTATAATAAATTTTTAAAATGTGTGTGTAACATTGACATCCGATAAAACAATCTCCAACTTACACAAATTTTCTGCTTACTTATAATTTTGACCAACCCATGATCTTCAGTTGAATCTTTTTTTTATGGTCCTTCATGCCTTTTCATCCTTCTGTACATGCTTTTAGCCTCAGCTGTCCTTATTAACTACATCATTCTCTTGAGATCACCCCTTTATATTTCTTAAAAAGGGAATATTATTGGTTCAGCTTATCCTTATTTTTCCAGAATTGTTCAATTTTTTCACCTCATAGGCTTCTGATAAGTTTAGAGAATGACTTGTTATAATCAAGTGACCATTCACAGTCTAATACCCTGTAGGTAAGGGTTGGTTGTGGAGAAGTATAAAGTGGGACATCACATGAGCATAACATAATCAAGAAACAACCAGGGGCCACTTCCCCTAGCAGGGGAATAGCTTTGACATAGTAGGTACTGTGATTGACCAATTGAAGACACCTGTAAATTAAATAAATTTACATGGATAAATCTATTTCTGAAATGATTCTCAGTTTTTCTTTTCCTTTTCATTCTGGTCAACTGTGTCTTAGTTTACATATTTTTATCATCTCTTATCTGGACCTTTGCTTACTTGTCTAACTCTCTGGTCTCTTCTCCATTCTAAATTATCTTCTACATTTATTTGGGAGTTTTCTTTCTAAAACACATGTTAAATCAGATAAATATCCTGTACAATACATTTAATGGCAATAAAAACTAGCATCTTAAAGTGCTCTTTATATCCTATTCACTTAACATGTAGTCTTTTAAAATCCTTTTAAAATAATATATTACCATTATTATCCTCATCTACATATAAAGATACTGATGCTAAGAAACTTCAAGTAATTTGCACAAGAAAATAAAGTTCATTAATGGTGAAACCAGGATATAAACCAGTATTTTTAATCTCAATATCATTTCAATATTTATGATTTAAACTCCATCTTATATAAATTCTCATCACCTGCAGAAATAAGTTTAAAATCCTCATACATTCATACATGGTTCTTCACAATTTTCCCGAACCCACGTTGAAAGGCTCATTTTTTGCCTCTTTCATCATGCACCTATGCTACAATTTAAACATACTGAACTTCTTGCAGTTTCCTATACATGCTACTTTTAAAAAACCTCCTATTTATTAGCTATATCCTTGGTTGGATGTGTTTAAATGACACAGTTCTAAGTTCCTTCTAGCATGATTTTTAATACTAGCTAAAAAAAAATATCCAGAAATCTCTTGTGACTGGAGTTATGGAGGCTGTGATAGATAAGAGTCTAACTCAGCCCTTCAACCCTAATATTCCCATATTCTGGTTATTCAATTAAATATTAATCTAGGTATGTCTTTGAAGGATTGTTACAGATGTAACTGAAGTCCCAAGTCAGTTGATGTTAATAAACAGAGGTTATCTGGGTGGACCTGACTCAATTGAGTCCTTTAAAAGCAGAAAATTTTCTCCAGCTGATGGCAGAAGGAGATGTCACAGAGTTTTCAAGCAGAATAAGGATTTAATGGGCCTGTTGTTGCTTGCTTAGAAGATGAAGGGAATCATGTGCAAGAACCAGAGAGTGGTTTTCAGAAACAAAGAGTGACCCCTGGTTAACAGCATTTAAGGAAATGTGGACCTCAGTTCTACAACTCCACGGAGTTAAATTTTGCCAACAACTTGAATGAGCTAGAAGCAGATATTTTCCCAGACCATCTAGACCATAATTCAGCATGGCTGACACTTTGATTCCAGCCTTGTAATATACAGAGCAGAGAACCCAATGGTGCCATGTCAGACTCCTGGACTAGATAACTGTGAGATAAAAAAATGGAAATTGTTTTAAACTGCTAAGTTTGTGGTAACTTGTTATGCAGCAATAGAAAACAACTACATAGTGAAATTAAGTTTTGCTAATGAGTTGTACGCACATAAGATTTAGAAGGCAGAAGTCAGGCATAGGCCCTCTAAAATAGCGTTTCAGTTTTCTGGCTGGCAAAAATTGACGGTAGAGATGTCATTACTCAATTTCCAGTTTCATGAAAGTGGCAATTACAGCAATAATAGTGGCCAGACTCAACAGTTCAGAATCCAGTCATTAGCGTTATGGGTACTGAGAAAAAAAGTGGCTATCATGGACTCTAGAGTCCATATTTCAGTGTCCAGACACATGCAGTGTTTGTAGTAGTAGTCATGACTTCCTGAACAGTCTTGTTAATTCCTGGATCATGGCTACTATAATGCTATATTAAAGTTCATAACTTATGGGGTCACCTCCTGATTCCCCACCTTCCTGATTATGATGAAAAATATTAACACTTCTAAAATATCTGTTCTGAAGGGTACTAGGTACCATTAGTGGAGGTCCAGTAAAGTCTTGAGCTTCATCCTCTAACTCTTGCAATAACCTCATAAACACTGAATTTACTATAAGTCCCTTTTTAATTAAACTATTTGGAATAGTTTCTTTTATCTAAACCAAGCCTTGAGAAAGTGTTTGATACTAGAAGTAATTTCAGGCAATAAAACTTCAAGATTGAGAATGTGGGATTGGTTATCTGACCTGATTGTGTATAAATGTAGTGAAAATCTTGTTATTATTGGAGAATACACAACTGTTAGTTCATAGAAGACAGTGGCAAATAGTTACTTAAGTTTTCACTGGTGACTGTAATGAAGAGTTATTATGATACACTGTTGGAATGAGGAACACAAGGTTTGTGGGTTGGATGTCTATTTCCAACTGCACTTGAGAGCTTAAGGAAATAAAATGGTATACTCAGACTTATAAATTCTTAGTTTGGGATTTCTACTTTCAGCTAAAAACTCTATAGGGGACTGAGATATCATAGGATAAAGGATTCCCACCGGCTACTGGCAGAAACATACACAAATTCTATTTACAGAAATGTTTCCCAAAGTTATAACCACAGGATAAATCCAGATTAACAGTAAGTATGTGTATACAAGAAACCCACTTTAAATATAAAGAAACACACAAATTAAAAGTAAATGGATGGGGGAATCGGGAAGATGGCAGAAGAGTAAGACACGGAGATCACCTTCCTCCCCACAGATAAATCAGAAATACATCTACACGTGGAACAACTCCTATAGAACACCTACTGAATGCTGGCAGAAGACCTCAGACCTCTCAAAAGGAAAGAAATTTCCCCACGTACCTGGGTAGGGCAAAAGAAAAAAGAAAAAATAGAGACAAAAAATAGGGACAGGACCTGCACCAGTGGGAGGGAGCGGTGGAGGAGGAAAGGTTTCCACACACTAGGAAGCCCCTTCACGGGCAGAGACTGTGGGTGGCGGAGGGGGGAAGCTTCGGAGCCGGAGCCGCGGAGGAGAGCGCAGCAACAGGGGTGTGGAGGGCAAAGTGGAGAGATTCCTGCACAGAGGATCGGTGCCGACTGGCACTCACCAGCCCCAGAGGCTTGTCTGCTCACCCCCCGGGGTGGGCGGGGATGGGAGCTGAGGCTAGGGCTTCAGTCAGAGCGCAGGGAGAGGACTGCAGTTGGTGGCGTGAACACAGCCTGCAGGGGGTTAGTGCACCACGGCTAGCCGGGGGGGAGTCTGGGGAAAAGTCTGGACCTACCGAAGAGGCAAGAGACTTTTTCTTCCCACATTGTTTCCTGGTGCGCAAGGAGAGGGGATTAAGAGCGCTGCTTAAAGGAGCTCCAGAGATGGGCATGAGCTGCGGCTAAAACCGTGGACCACAGAGACGGGCATGAGATGCTAAGGCTGCTGCTGCCGCCACCAAGAAACCTGTGCGTGAGCATGGGTCACTCTCCACACCTCCCTTCTGGGGAGCCTGTGCAGCCCACCACTGCCAGAGTCCCGGGATCCAGGAACAAGTTCCCCGGGAGAACGCACGGCACGCCTCAGGCTGGTGCAACGTCATGCCAGCCTCTGCCGCTGCAGGCTCGCCCCGCATTGTGCCCCTCCCTCTCCCCAGCCTGAGTGAGCCAGAGTCCCCGAAGCAGCTGTTCCTTTAACCCTGTCCTATTTGAGCGAAGAACAAATGCCCTCCGGTGACCTACACGTAGAGTCAGGGGCAAATCCAAAGCTGAGCACTGGGAGCTGTGCGAATAAAGAAGAGAGGGAAATCTCTCCCAGCAGCCTCAGAAGCAGTGGATTAACCTGCACAATCAACTTGATGTACACTGCATCTGTTGAATACATGAATAGACAACGAATCATCCCAAATTGAGGAGGTAGACTTTGAGAGCAAGAGTTATTATTTTTTCCCCTTTTCCTCTTTTTGTGAGTGTGTATGTGTATGCTTCTGTGTCAGATTTTGTCTGTATAGGTTTGCTGTCACCATTTGTCCTAGGGTTCTATCTGTCATTTCTTTTTTTTTTTTATTTTTTTTAATAATTATTTTTTATTTTAATAACTATTTTATTTTATCTTATTTTATTTTATTTTACCCTCTTTCCACTTTTTTCTTTCTTTACTTCCTTCCTTCCTTCTTTCTTTCTTTCATTCCTTCTTTCTCTCCTTCTTTCTTTATTTCTTCCTTCCTTCCTTCCTTCCTTCCTTCCTTCCTTTCTTTCTTTCTTTCCTTCTTTCTTTCTTTCTTTCTTTCTTTCTTTCTTTCTTTCTTTCTTTCTTTCTTTCTTTCTTTCTTTCTTTCTTTCTTTCTTTCTTCCTTTCTTTCTTTCTACTTTTCTCCCTTTTATTCTGAGCTGTGTGGGTTAAAGGCTCTTGGTGCTGCAGCCAGGAGTCAATGCTGTGCCTCTGAGGTGGGAGAGCCAACTTCAGGACACTGGTCCACAAGAGACCTCCCAGTTCCACATAATATCAAACAGAGAAAATCTCCCAGACATCTCCATCTCAACACCAGCACCCAGCTTCACTCAATGACCAGCAAGCTACAGTGCTGGACACCCTATGCCAAACAACTAGCAAGAAAGGAACACAACATAACCCATTAGCAGAAAGCCTGCCGAAAATCATAATAAGTCCACAGACACCCAAAAACACACCACAAGACTTGGACCTGCCCACCAGAAAGACAAGATCCACCTCATCCACCAGAACACAGGCACTAGTCCCCTCCACCAGGAAGCCTACACAACCCACTGAACCAACCTTAGCCACTGGGGAGAGACAGCAAAAACAACGGGAACTACAAACCTGCAGCCTGCAAAAAGGACACCCCAAACACAGTAAGATAAGCAAATTGAGAAGACAGAAATACACACAGCAGTTGAAGCAGCAAGATAAAAACCCAACAGACCTAACAAATGAAGAGGAAATAGGCAGCCTACCTGAAAAAGAATTCAGAATAATGATAGTAAAGATGATCCAAAATCTTGGAAATAGAATGGAGAAAATGCAAAAAACATTTAACACGGACCTAGAAAAACTGAAGATGAAACAAGCAATGATGAACAGCACAATAAATGAAATTAAAAATACTCTAGATGGGATCAATAGCAGAATAACTGAGGGAGAAGAACAGATAAGTGACCTGGAATATAAAATAGTGGAAATAACTACTGCAGAACAGAATAAAGAGAAAAGAATGAAAAGAACTGAGGACAGTCTCAGAGACTTCTGGGACAACATTAAATGCACCAACATTCAAATTATAGGGGTTCCAGAAGAAGAAGAGAGGAAGAAAGGGACTTAGAAAATATTTGAAGAGATTATAGTTGAAAACTTCCCTAATATGGGAAAAGAAATAGTTAATCCAGTCCAGGAAGCAAAGAGAGTCTCATACAGGATAAATCCAAGGAGAAACATGCCAAGCCACATATTAATCAGATTGTCAAAAATTAAATACAAAAAAAAAAACGTATTAAAAGCAGCAAGGGAAAAACAACAAATAACATACAAGGGAATCCCAATAAGCTTAACAGCTGACCTATCAGCAGAAACTCTGCAAACCAGAAGGGACTGTCAGGACATATTTAAATTGATGAAGGAGAAAAACCTACAACCAACATTACTCTACCCAGCAAGGATCTCATTCAGATTTGATAGGGAAATTACAACCTTTACAGATAAGCAAAAGCTGAGAGAGTTCTGCGACATTAAATCAGCTTTACAACAAATGCTAAAGGAACTGCTTTAGGCAAGAAACACAAGAGAAGGAAAAGACCTACAATAATGAACTCAAAACAATTAAGAAAATGGGAATAGAACATACATATCGATAATTACCTTAAATGTAAATGGATTAAATGTTCCCACCAAAAGACACAGACTGGTTGAATGGATGCAAAAACAAAACCCATATATATGCTGTCTACAAGAGACCCACTTCAGACCTAGAGACAAATACAGGCTGAAAGTGAGGGAATTGAAAAAGATATTCCATGCAAATGGAAACCAAAAGAAAGCTGGACGAGCAATTCTCATATCAGACAAAATAGACTTTAAAATAAAGACTAATAGAAGAGACAAAGAAGGACACTACATAATGATCAAGGGATCGATCCAAGAAGATATAACAATTTTAAATATTTATGCACCTAACAAAGGAGCACCTTAATACATAAGGTAAATACTAACAGCCATAAAAGGGGAAATCGACAGTAACACATTTGTAGTCAGGGACTTTAACACCCCACTTTCACCAATGGACAGATCATCCAAAATGAAAATAAATAAGGAAACACAAGCTTTAAAATATACATTAAACAAGATGGACATAATTGATATTTATAGGACATTCCATCCAAAAACAACGGAATACATATTTTGCTCAAGTGCTCGTGGAAAATTCTCCAGGACAGATCATATCTTGGGTCACAAATGAAGACCTGGTTAATTTAAGGAAATTGAAATTGTATCAAGTATCTTTTCCAACCACAATGCTATGAGACTACATATCAATTACAGGAAAAGACCTGTAGAAAATAAAAACACATGGAGGCTAAACAATACAATAATTATTAATGAAGTGATCACTGAAGAAATCAAAGAGGAAATAAAAAAAAATACCTAGAAACAAATGACAATGGAGAGATGACAACCCAAAACCTACGGGATGCAACAAAAAACACTTCTAAGAGGGAACTTTATAGCAATACAATCCTACCTTAAGAAGCAGGAAACATCTAGAATAAACAACATAAACTTGCACCTACAGCAATTAGAGAAAGAAGAACAAAAAAACCCCAAAGGTAGCAGAAGGAAAGAAATCATAAAAATAAGATCAGAAATAAATGCAAAAGAAATGAAGGGAACAATAGCAAAGATCAATAAAACTAAAAGCTGTTTCTTTGAGAAGTTAAACAAAATTGATAAACCATTAGCCAGACTCATCAAGAAAAAAAGAAAGAAGACTCAAATCAATAGAATTAGAAAAAGGAGAAGTAACAACTGACACTGCAGAAATACAAAAGATCATGAGAGATCACTACAAGCAACTCTATGCCAATAAAATGGAAAACCTGGAAGAAATGGACAAATTCTTAGAAGAGCACAACCTGCCAAGACTGAACCAGGAAGGAATAGAAAATATGAACAGACCAATCACAAGCATTGAAATTGAAACTGTGATTTAAATTCTTCCAACAAACAAAAGCCCAGGACCAGATGGCTTCACAGGCGAATTCTATCAAACATTTAGAGAAGAGCTAACACCTATCCTTCTCAAACTCTTCCAAAATATAGCAGAGGGAGGAACACTCCCAAACTCATTCTACGAGGCCACCATCACCCTGACACCAAAACCAGACAAGGATGTCACAAAGAAAGAAAACTACAGGCCAATATCACTGATGAACATAGATGCAAAAATCCTCAATAAAATACCAGCAAACAGAATCCAACAGCACATTAAAAGGATCATAGACCATGATCAAGTGGGATTTATTCCAGGAATGCAAGGATTCTTCAATATATGCAAATCAATCAATGTGATACACCAAATTAACAAATTGAAGGAGAAAAACCATAGGACCATCTCAATAGATGCAAAGAAAGCTTTTGACAAAATCCAACACCCATTTATGATAAAAACCTTCCAGACAGTAGGAATAGAGGGAAATTTCCTCAACATAATAAAGGCCATATATGACAAACCCACAGACAACATCATCCTCAATGGTGAAAAATTGAAAGCATTTCCACTAAGATGAGGAACAAGACAAGGTTGCCCACTCTCACCACTGTTATTCAACATAGTTTTGGAAGTTTTAGCCACAGCAATCAGAGAAGGAAAGGAAATAAAAGGAATCCAAATCGGAAAAGAAGAAGTAAAGCTGTCACTCTTTGCAGATGACATGATACTATACATAGAGATCCTAAAGATGCTACCAGAAAACTACTAGAGCTAGTCAATGAATTTGGAAAAATAGCAGGATACAAAATTAATGCACAGAAATCTCTGGCAGTCCTATACACTAATGATGAAAAATCTGAAAGTGAAATCAAGAAAACACTCCCATTTACCATTGCAACAAAAACAATAAACTATCTCAGAATATACCTACCAAAGAAGACAAAAGACCTGTATGCAGAAAATTATAAGACATTGATGAAAGAAATTAAAGATGATACAAATAGATGGAGAGATATACCATGTTCTTGGATTGGAAGAATCAACATTGTGAAAATGACTCTACTACCCAAAGCAATCTACAGATTCAATGCAATCCCTATCAAACTACCAGTGGCATTTTTCAAAGAACTAGAAGAAAAAAATTCACAATTTGTATGGAAACACAAAAGACCCTGAATAGCCAAAGCAATCTTGAGAATGAAAAACGGAGCTGAAGGAATCAGGCTTCCTGACTTCAGACTATACTACAAAGCTACAGTGATCAAGACAGTATGAAACTGGCACAAAAGCAGAAAGATAGATCAATGGAACAGGATAGAAATCCCAGAGATAAACCCATGCACCTATGGTCACCTTATCTTTGATAAGGGAGGCAAGAATGTACAGTGGAGAAAGGACAGCCTATTCAATAAGTGGTGCTGGGAAAACAGGACAGGTACACATAAAAATATGAGATTTTATCACTCCCTAACACCATACACAAAAATAAACTCAAAATGGATTAAAGACCTAAATATAAGGCCAGACACTATCAAACTCTTAGAAGAAAACATAGGCAGAACACTCTATGACATAAATCACAGCACAATCCTTTTTGACCCACCTCCTAGAGAAATGGAAATAAAAACAAAAATAAACAAATGGAACCTAATGAAACTTCAAAGCTTTTGCACAGCAAAGGAATCCATAAACAAGACCAAAAGACAACCATCAGAATGAGAGAAAATATTTGCAAATGAAGCAACTGACAAAGGATTAATCTCCAAAATTTATAAGCAGCACATGCAGCTCAATAACAAAAAAACAAACAACCAATTCCAAAAATGGGCAGAAGACATAAATAGACATTTCTCCAAAGAAGATATACAGACGGCCAACAAACACATGAAAGAATGCTCAACATCATTACTCATTAGAGAAATGCAAATCAAAACTACAATGAGATATCATCTCACACCAGTCCGAATGGCCATCATCAAAAATTCTAGAAACAATAAATGCTTGCGAGGGTGTGGAGAAATGGGAACACTCTTGCACTGCTGGTGGGAATGTGAATTGGTACAGCCACTATGGAGAATAGTATGGAGGTTCCTTAAAAAACTACAAATAGAACTACCATATGACCCAGCAATCCCACTACTGGGCATAAACCCTGAGAAAGCCATAATTCAAAAAGTGTCATGTACAAAAATGTTCATTGCAGCTCTATTTACAATAGCCCAGAGATGGAAACAACCTAAGTGTCCATCATCGGATGAATGGATAAAGAAGACGTGGCACATATATACAATGGAATGTTACTCAGCCATAAAAAGAAACGAAATTGAGCTATTTGTAATGAGGTGGATGGACCTGGAGTCTGTCATACAGAGTGACATAAGTCAGAAAGAGAAAGACAAATACCGTATGCTAACACATGTATATGGAATTTAAGGAAAAAAATGTCATGAAGAACCTAGGCCTAAGACAAGAATAAAGACACAGGTCTACTAGAGAATGGACTTGAGGATATGGGGAGGGGGAATGGTAAGCTGTGACAAAGCGAGAGAGAGGCATGGACCTATATACACTACCAAACGTAAGGTAGATGGCTAGTGGGAAGCAGCCGCATAGCTCAGGTAGATCAGCTCAGTGCTTTGTGACCACCTAGAGAGGTGGGATAGGGAGGGTGGGAGGGAGGAAGATGCAAGAGGGAAGAGATATGGGAATATATGTGTATGTATAACTGATTCCCTTTGTTATAAAGCAGAAAAAAGACACACCATTGTAAAGCAATTATACTCCAATAAAGATGTAAGGAAAAAAACAGATGACGATGTGGTATTTTTCATAACAATATACCAGTGAAACAGAATAAACAATCTAGAGCCCAGAAACATACCAACATAAAGTCATCTGATTTATCTTAAATATAACACATCAGAATAGTGGGATAAGAAATGTCCTTTCAGTTAATGGTGTTGAGCCAATTGGGTAGTCAAAAAAAAAAATGACAGCCTGTTGTTAATCACTCTGGGAGGGTAGACATGATAAAGTCAGCTGTGGTTAAAAGGAAACGGTTTTTTCAAAGATCATACAATAGCTGTAATATGCCATAAAAATCACCTCTTTGAGAGAGTGCTACTTTCTTACTATTGATACCCCCAGGTTAGATTTTCTATTATTTCTTACTAGGGAAACCCAAATGCTGAACTTCTCTCACCTCTTGCCAGTAACCAAACCCTTAATAATCTGTGTTGCTTCTAAGCTAATCTCAGAAATAACAACCACTCTAGAACTGATCCATTCTTCCTTTAGACTGTCCTCAGAATACTTCAGCAGTAATCCAAACCATACAAAAATATTTCCTTCCTCTGTCTTGTCAAATGACATTCCACAGGCCTTCTAAAATGCCCCTCCTTTGTGGTGGGTCAATAATCAGATTTTATTAGGCTATTGGTTTGTCCCTGGTGATCCCTAACAGGAGCCTCTAACCTCTAAATGTGAAATGTAAAACTAAAAAGCATTTGGAATATAATATCAAAAAATATCTTCATGACATTGTGATAGGAAAATATTTATAAAATGGAAAAATAGCAGTAGCCATAAAGGAAGTGATTGATAAATTGGACTACACTAAAATGAAAAACTTCTTTTAATCAAAACATACCATTAAGAGAACGAAAATGCGGGCTTCCCTGGTGACGCAGTGGTTGAGAATCTGCCTGCCAATGCAGCGGACAAGGGTTCAAGCCCTGGTCTGGGAGGATCCCACATGCCGCAGAGCAGCTGGGCCCATGAGCCACAATTACTGAGCTTGCGCGTCTGGAGCCTGTGCTTCGCAACGAAAGAGGCCGCGATAGTGAGAGGCCCGCACACTGCGATGAAGACTGGCCCCCGCTTGCCACAACTAGAGAAAGCCCTCACACAGAAATGAAGACCCAACACAACCATAAATAAATAAATTAATTAATTTAAAAAAAAGAGAGAACGAAAATGCAAGCCAGAGTATTACTATAACATTTGAAATAGATTTAACTGATAATATATATTATGGACAAAGGTGCCTGTGTCCATAATATATAGAAAATTCCTAGAAATTAGTAAGAGATAGACAACCTAATAGGAAAATGGGAAAAAAGTTTATCAAGGCTCTTTGTAAAAAGGATATCCACATTGGTAAAATTACATTGTAAAACTGTTCATGAGCCTCTATTAAAAATGAACATATACATAAATTTTGAACCAAAGCTCCATTCATGAGAATATGACCAACAGAAATGGGTGCATACATGCACCAGAATGCAAATGTAAAAATGTCCATAGAACAATTATTCATAATTCAGAAACTAGAAATGGCCCTAATGGCCATTAAGAGTGAAATGAACCAACGAGTAAGTTTACTTGCAGGAGATTCACATAATGGAATACTATGAAGAATTAAAAAGAGGACAAAGTGTCCCCATATGCAACAACGTGGAAAAATTTCACATATATAGTGTTGAACCAAAAAAGTCAGTAACAAGGGCTTCCCTGGTGGCGCAGTGGTTGAGAGTCCGCCTGCCGATGCAGGGGACACAGGTTCATGCCACTGTCCGGGAAGATCCCACATGCCATGGAGTGGCTAGGCCCGTGGGCCATGGCCTCTGAGCCTGTGCGTCCGGAGCCTGTGCTCCACAACGGGAGAGGCCACAACAGTGAGAGGCCAGCATACTGCAAAAAAAAAAAAAAAAAAGAAAAAGAAAAAAGAAAAGTCAGTAACAAGAATGCACATACTTTATGATTCAATTGATAAAAATTACAAAAACAGGGAAAACTAACCTACAGTGTTAGAATGGAGAGTGGGAATAGTGATAGTGATATGAGACACAGAGGACTTAGATACTGGAATTAATTCAATGTATATTGACTTAAATGGTCAGTTCATCCACCTGAACACTTGTGATTTGGTAACGTCACTGTCTGTATGTTCTTTTTTAAAGATACTCATTTTTAAAAAGAGGAAGCCCAATTAGGCACAGAGAAGAGGCAATTCACATTTTCCTAAGGAAATTAGTCAAAAAAAATGGCTAAGACATAAGTGAGTCAGTAAAATTGAGAGAGATCCTCAGTTCCCAAAAATGCACTTCACATTTTCTTTCATTATCAATCATGGAAAGCAAGACTTTAAATGAGAGGGTTTATCTGGGAAGTGACAGGGGAATTGAGTTTTTTTCTGGGAGATTTCTGTCTTTACTGGGTTACTAGGACATTTGGGATGAATTGACCCAGTATGCAAAGAAGAAATTGCACAGAATCTCTAAGGTTTGCACCCAATCTGGTGTGTTTCAGTTGGGGTTTCTGCAAGGTTGTCATCTGGGCAAACCATCCCAAAAGAGCAGTTGACATCAAGTATCTGATTGATTCAGAGATGTGAATCCCTATCCCATAGCATATAAATTTGCAGACAATAATCGGGTCAGAAAAGGAACAGGGGCCTGGGTCAAATGTGAAAAAATATATAGAAACTAGGTACCTGTATTCGTTTGCTAGGGCAGCCAAAACACAATATTACAAACTGGGTAGTTTAGACAACAGAAATTCATTTTCTAACAAAAGTCTGAGTTTGAGGTGTTGGTGGGGTTGTTTACTTATTAACCCATTCTTCTTTGCTTGTAGATGGCTTTCTTCTCCCTGTGTCTTCACACAATATTCCCTCTGTATGTGTCTGTGTCCCAACCTCCTTTTCTTAAAAATACACCAGTTCTGTTGGATTAAAGCCTATCCCAATGACATCTTTTAACTCAAATACCTCTTTAAAGGTGCTATCTCCAAACAGTCACATTCTGAAATATTCAGTGTTAGGACTTCAATATATAAATTTAGGGGGAAGGAAAAAAATTTAGTCCATAACAGAATCTATAGTTGTGCATTAAATGATTATGTAAAAATAACTCATAATTATTTTAAAAATTAATTTTAACATTATGCAAGGGTAGTTATGCACATGAACATGTCAAACATCATTCCAGAACAAAGGAACTGACACAAAACTAAGGGAATACATACAATTGAGAGCTCCTTACTTACTGCTATGGATTGAATTGTGTCACCCCCAAAATCATATGTTCAAACCCTAGCCCACAATGTGACTGTATTTGGATACAGGGCCTTTAAAATGGCAATTAAAAGAAGATCAATCAAGATGGCAGAGTAAGAGAGTGTGGACCTTATTTCCCCCCATGAACACATGAAAAATATATCTACACATGGAACAATTCTCACTGGAAACAAACTGGAAACTGGCAGAAGTATTCCTGTACAACCAAGGCTGTAAGAAAGACACACACATAATTGGATCGGAAGGGAAGAAAAGTGATTGGGTTAAGACCTGCGCCCCTGGGAGGGGACTCATAGGAAGAGGGAGAGTACACCAGTGGACACCAACCCTTGGGAGTGAGCAGTTTAAGCCACAGAATGAGCATGCCAGTCCTGAGTCCTATGTTTGGGAAACAAGATCCCTTGACTGATTGGAGCACCACTGGGACTAAGGGAAGAATAGAGGGAAGCCTGGACTCCACACATGAGGAGTATGCACTGCTGGCTTTCCCCTGAGGAAGGGCACAGAGACGTCTGCTTTAGCAACTGCTGGGTTTCCTGCCACCATCCCATCATGTGTGCCAGCCCAAGCTGAGTCAACACTCCAGCCCCACTCACTCCATGCCACTGTATAGCACTGCATTTGGGGGAGTCATGACTGGGAAAAACACCCAACCATGAGGCACAGAGACAACCTGGACCCAAGGCAGTGTCTGGATGTGGCAGCAGCCACTGTTGGTGCTTACTCAAGCAGGGCCTCAGAAGTTCAGATCTCCGATGGTGGCCACTCCATCACAGCCTACTCTCCAATACATGCTGAGAGTCCATGTGGCCCGTCTTACCCTGTGGAGTGGTTTCACAATAGGGTGGGGGAAGAGGAGTTCGGGGGAAGTGATTGACTGTGAGGGACAAAGGGTACTTGCACCTGACGTTGTGTCTGAGCAGAGTGAGGGATAAAAGTAAAGACACCTGCACAGGCAGTGCACCAGAAGTAGCTTGTACCTCTGTCTGTACACAACATGAGCTGAAAGTCCACATAGACCCTCCTTCCTTCAGCACTCCCCAACTCTGGGGCAAGTGTCTCAGGGTGAAGAAGGGGGAAAACACACACTTAAAGGGAACAGAGCCAGCACAGGGCCTAATCCTCAGAGCTTCTGCTCCAGGAACATGGGATCAGACCCCACACCCAATAAAGTGGTGATGGCCATGGAGCAGCAGGGAAGTCCTGCCTCACACCCAGAGCTAGCTCTAGGCTCTCTAGCTCCAGCTCCACCCCCTATCAAGGTAATAGATGCCAGCACACCCTGAGGAAATATGTGAATTGCATTCATGTCAAATCCAGCTATCCCACCAAAGGCATTGGGCACACACAGTCTGTATACAAATGCTCCCACAGAAGAAAACCCCTTCAAGAATGCAATAGGTAACTCTTTCACCTAAATTCATAGAGGCAGAGAAAGTAAGCAAAATGAAAATTCACAGGAACTGCTCTCAATTGAAAGAGCAAGAGAAAACCCCTGAAAAACATAATGAAACCAAAATAAGCAATTTATCATATAAATAATTCAAAACATTGGTAATAAAAATGTTAACTTAATCAGGGAAAAGAATTAATGTAAACAATGAACATTACAGCAAGGAACTAGAAAATATAAAAAAGGCCCAATCAGAAATGAAGAATTCAATAGCTGGAATAAAAAATACACTAGAAAGAATTAATGGCAGAATAAGTGATACAGAAGAATGTATAAGTGACTGAAAGATAGAATAATAGAAATCAACCAATCAGCACAGAAAAAGTGGAAAAAAAATTTAAGTGCAAGCAATTTAAGAAATCTCTGGAATAACATTAAGCATACCAACATTCACATTATAGGGGTCCCAGAAGGAAAAGAGAGAGAGAAGGGGATTGAAAAATGTATTTGAGTAAGCAAATGGGACCTAAGTAAACTTACAAGCTTCTGTACAGCAAATGAAACCATAAACAAAACAAAAACATAACTTGCAGACTGAGAAAAGATATTTGCAAATGATGCAACTGACAAGGACTTAATTTCCAAAATGTACAAATAGCTTGTACAACTAAACAACAGAGAAACAAGCCAAACAAAAAATGCACAGAAGATATAAATAGACATTTCTCCAAAGAAGACATACAAATGGCCAACATGTACATGAAAGAATGCTCAACATTGCTAATTACTAGATAGATGCAAATCAAAACTACAATGAGGTACCACCTCATACCAGTCAGAATGGTGATCATTAAAAAAATCTACAAATAACAAATTCTGGAGAGGGTGTGGAAGAAAGGGAACCCTCCTACACTGCTGGTGGGAATGTAAGTTGGTGAAGCCACTATGGGAAAACAGTATGGAGGTTCCTCAAAATACTAAAAATAGAGTTGCCGTATGATCCAGCAATACAATCCTGGGCATATATCTGGATAAAACTATAATTCAAAAAGATAAATGCACCCCTATGCTCATATCAGCACTATTCACAATAGACAAGACATGGAAACAACCTAAATGTCCATTGACAAATGAATGGATAAAGAAGATGTGGTACATATATACAATAGAACACTACTTAAACATAAAAAAGAATGAAATAATGCCATTTGCAGCAACATGGATAGACATACAGATTATCATGTTAAGTGAAATAAGTCAAAAAGAGAAAGACAAATACTGTATGGTATCACTTATATGTGGAATCTACAATATGATACAAATGAACTGATTATAAAACAGAAACAAACTCACAGACATGGAGAACAGACTTGTGGCTGCCAAGGGTGGATAGGGGAGGGATGGATTAGGAGTTTGGGGTTAGTGGATGCAAACTATTTTATATACAATGAATAAACAACAAGGTCCTACTGTATAGCACAGAGAACTATATTCAATATCCTGTGATAAACCATAATGGAAAAGAATATTAAGAAGAATGCATACTTATGTGTAACTGAATCACTTTGCTGTACAGCAGAAACTAACACAGCATTGTAAATCAACTATACTTCCAAAAAATAGGTTTTATTTGTTTGTGTATTTATCTTTATGGAAGAACATAACAAAAAAAAGAAAAATGTATTTGAGGAAATTATGGCTGAAAACCTCCCAAACATGAGGAAGGAAACATATATCCAGGTACAGAGGGTCCCAAACAAGATGAACCCAAACAGACCCACACCAAGACATATCATAATGAAAATGGCAAAGTTTAAAGATAAAGAGAATTCTAAAGGTAGCAAGGCAAAAACAAAGAGTCAGTTACAAGGGAATTCCCATAAGGAACTCACCTGATTTCTCTGCAGAAACTTTTCAGGCCAAAGTGGAGTGGCATGATATATTCAAAGTGCTGAAAGGGAGGAACCTATAGCACAGGATACTCTACCCAGAAAGATTGAACCTACCCTAAAAGAAAGGTTGAAGGGTCTTCTCTAAGTGGAAAAGAAGTAAGAATCTAGAGGAAAGGGACAATCCCACTAGGAAGGGCAAATATATAGTAAGGACAGGATCAACTACTTAAATAAGCCAGTAAAAATATTAAAAGACAAAAATGTTATAAAGGCAACTATAGCTACAGTAAAGAGTTAAAGGATAAATATGAAGATGTCAAATGTGGGGGAAGGGAATAAGAAATGTAGAACTTTTAGAACGTGCTTGAACTTAAATAATTATCAGTTTGAAACAAGTAGATATAATTATAGCTCAACATATTTGTACCCCATGGTAACCACAAATCAAAACTTTACAATAGATACACAAAAACCAAAAAAAAAAGGAACATAAGCATACTACTAAAAAAAAGCATCAACCCAAAAGGGAAGAAACAAAAAGAAGAAGAAATGAACATAGAACTATGGAAATAACTGGAAATCAAGTAATAAAATAGCAATAAATACATACTTATCAATAATTACTTTAGATAGTGATGGACTAAATTCTCTAATCAAAAGACATAGGGTAGCTGATTGGATAAAATGACCAGACTCTTCTATATACTGCTTAGAAGAGACTGACTTTAGAGCTAAACACAGAGAGAGACTTAAAGTGAAGGGAGGGGTTGGAAACAGATACTTCTTGCAAACAGAAATTACAAGAAAATGGGGGTTGCAATACTCATATTAGATAAAACAGACTTTAAAACAAAGACTATAACAAAACACAAAGAAAGGCATTATATAATGGTAAAGGAATCAATACAAGAAGAAGATATTACATTTGTTAACATGTATGTACCTAATATAGGAGAACCTACATATATAAAGCACATACTAATAGACATAAAGGGAGAAATAGATAATAATACAATAATAGTAGGGGACTTCAACACTACATTTACATCAATGGACAGATCATCCAGACAGAAAAACAATAATGCAACCACCAGTGCTCTTAAATGACACAGTAGACTAGTTAAACTTAATAGATGTCTACAGGACATTATATTCAAAAACAGCAGAATACACATTCTGCTGTACATGGAATGCTCTCCAGGGTAGATCACATACTAGGCCACAAAACAAATCTTAACAAATTTAAGAGGATAGACATGATATCAAGAATTTTTTTCTGAGCATAACTATATGAAAATAGAAATCAATTACATAAAGAACAATGGGAAAATAATATAAACACATGGAGACTAAACAACATGCTACTGAAAATCCAATGGGTCAGTAAAGAAACAAAGAGGAAATCAGAAAATGCCTCAAGACAAATGACAATGGGGAAAAAAAACCTCCAAAATCTACAAAATGGAGCAAAAGCAGTGCTAAGAAGGAAGTATAGAGCAATACAAGCCTTCCTCAAGAAACAAGAAAAATCTCAAGTAAACAACCTAGGGTACTACCTATAGGACTTAGACAAAGGAGTATAGAGAAAGAAAGCCCAAAATAAACAGAAAGAAGGAAACAATGAAGATCAGAGAGGAAATGAATAAAGTAGAGATAAAAGACAATAGAAAATATTAGTAAAACCAAGAGCTAATTCTTTGAAAAGATAAACTAAATTGATAAACATTTAGCCAGACTCAGCAAGAAGAAAGAGAACCCAAATAAACCAAATAAGAAATGAAAGAACTTTGATACCACAGAGATACAAAAAATCATGAGAATATTACAAACATTTAAATGCCAACAAATTGGACAAACTAGAAGAAATGGACACATTTCCTGAAAAATACAATATTCCAAGATTGAATCAAGAAGAAATAGACAATTTGAAGAGATCAATCACTAGTAGTGAAATTGAAATTGTACTTTAAAAACTCCCAGCAAACAAAAGTCCAGGACCAGACGGCTTCACAGGGGAATTCTACCAAACATATAAAGAAGAACTAGTACATATCCCTTTCAAATTACTTCAAAAAATTGAAGAGGAGGAACACCAAAACTCATTCTACAAGGCCACTATTACCCTGATACCCAAACTAGACAAAGATATGACAAAAAAAAGAAACTTACAGGACAATATCATTGATGAATATAGATGCAAAAATTCTCAACAAAATATTAGCAAACCAAATCCAACAATACATAAAAAGGGTCTTACATCATGATCAAGTTGGATTTATTCCGAGGATGCAAGGATGTTTCAATATTCTCAGATAATTCAATGTGAAGCATCACATTAACAAAAAGGAAGGATAAAATCACATGATCATCCCAGTAGATGCAGAAAAAGCATTTAACAAAATTCAACATCCATTCATGATAAAAACTCTCATCAAAGTGGGTATAGAGGAAATATATCTCAACATATTAAACGCCATTCATGACAAGCCCACAGCCAAGATCATAATCAATGGTGAAAAGCTCAAAACATTTCCTCTAATTTCAGGAACAAGACAAGGATGCCCACTCTCTCCACTTCTATTTAACATAATATTGGAAATTCTAGCTACAGAAATCAGACAAGACAAAGAAATAAAAGGCATCCTCATTGGAAGGGAAGAAAAGAAGTAAAACTGTCATATTTGCAGATGACATGATACTTTATATAGAAAACTCTAAATTCTCCAGACAAAGCTATTAGAACTGATAAATGAATTCAGCAAATTTGCAGGATACAAGATTAATATACAGAAATCTGTTGCTTTTCTATACACTAATAATTAACTGCCAGAAAGGGATAACAAAAGATCTTGTTTAAAATCACATAAAAAAATAAAATACATAGTAATAAACTTAACAAATGTGGTGAAAGATTCTATACATTTAAAAGTACAAAACATTGATGAAGGAAGTTGAAGATGATGCAAAGAAATGGAAAAATATTGAGTGCTCTTGGATTGGAAGAATTAGTATTGTTAAAATGACCATACTACACAATACAATCTATAGACTTAATGCAATCCCTATCAAAATATTCATAAAATTTTCAAAGAACTGGAGAAAATAATTCTAAAATATGGAACTACAAAAGATCTGAATAGCCAAAGCAATCTTGAGAAAGAAGAACATAGCTGGAGACATCACCCTCCCAATATTCAGACTATGCTACAAAGCTACAGTAATCAAAACAGCATGGTGCTGGCACAAAACTAGACATATAGATCAATGAAACACAATAGATATCCCAGAAATAAACCCATACAATTAATCTATGACAAAGGAGGCAAGAGTATACAATGGAGAAAAGACAGTCTCTTCAACAAATGGGTGTGGGAAAACTGGACAGCTACATGTAAAACATCAAATTAGAGCATTTCCTCACACTATATAGAAAAATAAACTCAAAATGGATTAGAAACCTAGATGCAAGATGTGAAACCATAAAACTCCTAGAAGAGAACATAGGCAGAACACTGACATAAATCTTAGCAGTATTTTTTTGGATTTGTCTCCTAATGCAAAAGAAATAAAAGCTAAAACAAACAAATGGGACCTAATTAAACTTAAAAGCTTTTACACAACAAGGGAAACCATGGACAAAATGAAAAGACAACCTACTGAATGGGAGAAAATATTTGCAAGTGATATGACTGACAAGTGTTTAATAACCAAAATATATAAACAGCTTATATAACTCGATATCAAAAAAGCAAACAACCCAATCAAAAAATGGGCAGAAGAGATGAATAGACATTTTTCCAAAGAAGACATACAGATGGCCAACAGGCACATGAGAAGATGCTCAACATTGCTAATGATTAGAGAAATGAAAATCAAAATACCAATGAGATATCATCTCACACCTGACAGAATGGCTATCACAAAAAGTCTACAAATAAGTGTTGGTGAGGATATGGAGAAAAGAGAACACTCATGCACTATTGGTGGGAATGTAAATCAGTGCAGCTACTATGAAAAGCAATATGGAGGTTCCTAACAAAACTAAAAATAGGGCTACCATATTATCCAGCAATTCTACTCCTGGGTATATATTCAGAAAAAAACTAAAACCCTAATTCTAAAAGATACATGCACCCCAATGTTCATAGCAGTAAGATATAGAAACAAACCAAGTATATGTCCATCAACAGATGAATGGATAAAGAAGATGTGGTATACACACACACACACACACACACACACACACACACACACACACCATGGGACATTACACAGCCCTAAAAAAGAGTTAAATTGTAGTATGTGGTTGGGCCTGGAGAATATTATGCTTTAGTGAAATAAGTCAGACAGAAAAAGAGTAATACTGTATGATATCACTCATATATGGAACATAAAAAATAAAACAAACAAATGTATTTAACAAAACAAAAACAAACTCACAGTTATAGAAAACAAACTACTGGACACCAGTGGGGAGAGGAAATGAGGGAGGGGCAAGATAGGGGTATAGGGCTAAGAGATACAAACTACTATATATAAAATAGATAAGTAACCAGGATATATTGTATAGCACAGGGAATTATAGCCATTATCTTGTTATAACTTTTAATGGAGTACAATCTGCAAAAATACTGAATCACTTATTCTGTACACCTAAAGCTAACATAATGTTTTAAGTCAACTATAAGTCAATTGAAAAAGATTCAATTAAGGTTAAATGTGATCATAAGGATGGGGCCTTAACTCAATAGGACTGATGTCCTTGTAGACACAGGAATGCACACACAAAAAGAAAAGGACATGTGAGGACACAGTAAGAAGATGGTTATCAAAAAGCCAAGGAAAGAAGCTGCAGGAAAAACTGACTCTGCCAACACCTTGATCTTGGACTTCTCATCTCTAGAATTGTGAAAAAAAATTTCTGTTTAATTCATGCAGTGTTTTGTTATGGCAGTCCTAGTGGACTATTGCAGTTACTCAAATATATTCACTTTGCAATTCACAGGGAATCATGTAAAGCAAATACTTAAATAAGAGAGAGGACTGGAAAGTGAAAGGGGAATTTGAGTTTTGCAGCTCATAATTGGATAGGGTTGCCTTGAGGTTTTCCATCAGAATGGATATACTTGGGTTGAAGCACCTGTAAATTCTCTATCTGGGCAAACCCACAACAAATCAGTTAAATCCAGTCCCCTAATTGGTTCAAAGCAGTAAATCTCAACCTCATGAATGATGAGTTGTTGCACTTTATATCTCTTCCAGTAAGAAACATACACAATCTTTGTTGGATTTTTTTTTATTTTGTAGACAATATATTGTGCATTTTCATTTACTTCAATCTATTTATGAAGTGACCAGTAATGCTGCCTTCTTTGGAGGAATCCCAGAAAGAAAAGGCTCTCTGGAATGATTTAAGTTGTAAAGTGAGCAACTTCTGCCACTTGGGCTTTAGCATCCACTCAACAGATCCAGTTTCTCTTTAAACATCATAGTGCTTCCTGAGATGCTCCCTATAACCTGTTTACTAAAAAAAATAATTGAGCTGTTTAGCAGATAGTCCTACATGATATGTTGGCACCAGCTGTGTAGCACTGGAGAAGATAATGGAAGGAACCACCACACCTCACCCCACCCCTACCTCACCCCCAACCCAGAGGGCAGAATTTGAGTAGTACTTTAGGTATTATATTGTACATAAGAGAAAAGATGGACAAAGGCATGGATCTACACTGATTCATAAACAGTAGTTAATGGTTTTACTGTATTAGCGATTTGACAGAGAAGGTCTCATTTAACCTATGATGTTTGAGCAGAAAACTGAAAGCAACAAGGGTGTCAGTCAAGTAATTATCTAATGAAAAAGAACATACCCGACGAAATCAATGTGTACAATTCGTAGGATATTTCCATAAGAAGGGCTCCCTTCCAATGAGGAAAGGGTGGACTAAAATCTACCCTGTACTTTGCTCACTAAACAATCATCTGGTAAAAAGCTGCATAAAGCTGAAGGAAGCATGACTTTTCTAATTTGTCTTCTCATAAGGGGTGTTTTTTTGTAATTTTTCACCCAGAAGGGGAACTGCTTTGAATTAGGTTTCCAAAGAAACAGACAATGAGAAAAGGATTTGAGTGCAAATAGTTTATTTGGAAGGTGATCTCAGTAAACAGTGTCAGGGAAGTGGAAAAATAAGATGGAAGAAAAGTAAACCGAGAAATTTAACATTATCAAACCAGTCATCAGTGTGGCAGTTGTAGTTTAATCCCACTGAGGATCTCTGAGAGACAGTGAGGAAACACATCTCTTAGTTACACCAACTGAGGAGTGAGAAACCTGGGATATTTATCCGCCAACTTCCCATACTGAGGACTGCTTCCAAGTGAATAAGATGAATAACTTACCTGCATAGACATGTAACATGAGCAAGAAATAAATATTTTCCATTTTAAGAATTTAAAATGTGCATATGATTATAGTTAATTCATCATCATTGATATATAGTATTTTAATGTGTAATTAAAGCACAAATTATTTGTGCACACTACTATTGACAGATATTTATATACTTTCCAAATTTGAGTCATTATGAACAGTTCTGTCAATTGCAGTTAGATTTTGAGATTTTGCCTTAGTCCATGATAATTTGCAGTCTAATTTCATTCAATATTTGGTATTATTTTTCAAGCTTATGACTCAAGTCTTCAATTCTAAAAAACTTGACTATGATGCCTGTATGTCATTTCCTCCATTCTCTATATTAGGAACTCTTTTCAGTCATGAAATTAATCTCAAACTATTCTCTATGTTTCTTCATTTATTTTTTTTATTTTATTGGATTATAGTTGATTTACAATGTTGTGTTAGTTTCAGTTGTACAGAAAAGTGATTCAGTTATGCATATACATATATTCATTCTTTTTCAGATTCTTTTCTCATATAGGTTATCACAGAATATTGAGTAGAGTTCCCTGTGTACAGAATATTGAGTAGAGTTCCCTGTGTACAGTAGGTCCTTTCTGGTTTATTTTTCATAGTTTAAATAACTTTCTTGCTCTGTAATGCATTCTTTGCTAATTCTTAAGTACTATCAGTTCCTAATTATTCATCTGAGTTCTAAATATATCAGCTCTTATTGTATTTTATATTTTTTTAACTGAAAGGTTTATTATCTTAGATATCTGTTTTTGATTCATAGCCTTTTTCTTTTGTTTAATGATTTATTGCTCTTTTCTGGATATCAACCCTTTCATTTTCTATGGTAGATAATAAACATTCATTTTAAAGTCATGTTCAGATTGTTTTATTATTTCTGTTTCCTCAGAAGCAAGTTTTTCTGATTATTGAGTTTGTTGGCTATTATTCACACTTTTGGTTTTGCTTTTGTCTATTGATATTTTAAAGAGTTCATCTTGAGTGGAAATTTCCTTTGTCCCATAGGTTTATAATTGATTGCATCTGGTTTATGTAGGTACAGTATAAGAATAAGATATATATTGGTAAAGTCAAGGTTTTTTCCTGACAAATAACATAAATGCCAAGCCTAGGACAACAGGCACATTGTCCTGATCCCAGGTTCTCTGCTACCTCCTACATCCTTAGAAGAGAAGCTTTATATTATCTGAAGATACGGAGAGTGACAGCAGATTTTATTAATTTATTCATGAGTCGAATTATTCTGCTTAGCCCAAAGTCTCATGCAATGAGCTTAATATGTGGGACATGACTTTGGTCTTAATTAACACATGGGGATTTTTTTTTCAGATTTTTCTATTTGCTTCTATTTTTCTGTCCAGTTGGCCTACAGCATCAGCCACTGTTATCCACTCTGTGTTTGTGTGTATGTGTGTGTGGTTGGGGGGAATTTTTATTATTTCTCTTCCATGGGCATCTTAAATTAATACTGAATATTGCTAAGTTTTTTAATATGTTAAAAATCCATTCTCTAGTATGTTTCTGGAGTGCAAGTATAAGGATTTGAAGGAGAACTAGTATCATCTAGACTTAAAAGCTTTGCCCTATGTTTAATCTTTAGTTCTCCTCAAGGTTTGAATTACAGGAATTTATCTAAACAATCTCTACTTACTATACAGCATATGCAGCTAGTCTTACAAAGCAACTCTTCAAAAAATATTGTATAGCATTTTCTCCTGAATCTTGCAATCTTGCATTGATAGCCACTTCTGTAGCACGTTTTTACCAAAAGGGACTAAATGAATATCAATGTGTGTGTATGTGCATTCATGCACATATAAAAAATGAACTGGTTGGATTTATCTTTTGCAGATTTCAAAGAAAGGTCCTTCCCCTCCTCTCTAAACACACACACACACACACACACTCCTACTTTTCATGTGGCTATAACTGTAACCATCAGCATAGGTGCTCCCTAAACTTTGAGGGAACCAATATATTTTTGGAAGATCATAATTATTTTATGCTTACTTCCTCTGCTTACCATCATAGTGTTTGTACAGAATGTTTCATAAAAATAGAATTTATATCCCCTGATTCACATCAACAGGAGTTAGTTATTTTTCTTTTTAAAATTGGAAACACTTTTTGTTAAATGTTTCTAGTTTTCTGAGTACCATGCAAAAAAAAAAAAAAAAAGAGTATAGCAGAGCAAGATTCTGTATCAGAACAAGATAAATATCATTATTGTGTATAACAAAATCTTCTTAGTAGCCAGATGTTGTCTTTGTGGTCAGCATGTGGCATTAACAATAAGAAAAGGTAACTAAAGTATACAGTTATTTAATGAAGCATGATATGAAAACTATGTGGCTGCATGAAAAGTTTGCTTAAGAATTTAAGGGACAGAAACCCTATACTATGCCATTTTGTCCCTGAGTTATAAAGAACAGAAAAATGATGAAAATATTAATCTGTGTAACTATGATAATTATGCTATTAGTTGCTTCTCTTGAAATAGTAGGAGATCTGACAATCTTGGCCTTATGTCTTTGAATGGGAATAATTGGCTGTAATAGCAGTTGTATGGTCAGCGTGAAACATGTGCTCTCTAGTTTACCATAATCTTTGCCATTCCTTGTATTTCTGACACTTAGGGTAAGATTTTAAATTACCTTTTGTCATATTGCCTTGAATAAAATAGGGTAAAAATATGCTACTGATGAGTTAAGTAATCATTTTGGGGATGAAACAATTATCAGGAAAATAATCAATTTGAAGTTTACATAAGCATGAAATAATGTACAATAAGTAGTAGCTAACTTTCAAGGTAATAATATAATACTTTTTAAAACAATATAAAAAAATTAAATTGTCTTTCCATTCATAATTTATGATTAATAATCATGCTATCCATTTATGAATCTTCAGAGGTCAATGACAATTTCAAATAGTGTTTCTAGACTATAGAAACATCAAGCATGCAGTGTATACATAAAGAATTTTCATCCCTCCATTGGAAAAAAATTATAGAAATGTTTAGCTATTTTTCCTTTGAGTGGGCTGGCCAGCCCTGTTAGGGTTCCTCTCTGTCCCTCAAGCAAAGACTTTTCAATTATTTCTACCTCTTTTGCTCTCTACATAAGTCGTGTTTCTCAATTAAGAGGCATGATAAATCCTACATTATACAGGAAATCAATTCAGGTTTTGGAATATTCTGAGTTGTTAGTAACTCACCCTTGTTCCTTAACATTGACTATCACTTTTAATGATACTGGGGAGGAGAGCAGTGAAATAAAAATTGGCTACTTACTAATAGCTTAGATGGTTGAAACTCATGGTTAAAATGATTATCTGTGGAGCTTAACTGCATGCTCTATCAGCACCCCATTACCTTAGGTAATCAAAGTCTGCTGTGTGATTTCCTTAGCATAAGTACTATATACAGTTTTTTAATCATGTTGTCAACTTCAATTTCTTTCTTGCTCTTAGAAAGGAAGCTTGTAGAAAAGCTTTGCTATAATGTAATACCCCACTTCAGTTGTCTCAATATATTTTTCAGATGTAAATTATTTCAGATGATTTCTGAAGCTAGGTAACTCAAAAGTAGATTTTTATAATACTTTGTCAAAATTACTGAATGTCTACTTTAGATCAGAATATACTGCATCTTGTTTGTAGAAAAAAAAATTTTTAAATAAGTGCTCTGTGCATCTAAAAAGATAGTTTGAGCAAGTGTGTTGTATTTTTTTTAACTTTAAAAGTATATGTAAGAACTTCAAAAAAAGCCACCTCGCCCCCAAAGTGTGAACACTCTTTGTCTATGTAGTCCTTTACAAGTTATAAGTCCAGGTGTCCTTGGATCAGCAAGATTTAATGGCAGCTTCCTTGTACTATGCCGGGGACCAGCCCCAGCTGAACAGGTTTCACCCAAAGGGGAGACGGAGTCGGCGTGGACAGAGCACAAGACACCTCAGAGGATGCAAGGATCTGCCAAATTTATTGTCATGATTCCACAGCTTTTATACTGTAAGGCAATCTCATTTTCAATCTTAAAACTTCATTCCCATGCCAAAAAATCCCCTACATACATCATAAAAACAAAAGTAATTTACATCAGCAGGTTAAACAAGTTAAGTAATCTTCTTATTGTTTCCAGTCTCCTTCGTCCCCTGTGGTTAGGTACATCTTGATCACATCTAGGTCAGGAACTCTGTTTGTTCTTCTCAGGAGATTAAGGTGTTCTTGTACCTGCACATTCCGCTTGATCAAACCATAAACTTAAACATATTATTCGATTAACCATTAAAAACAATAATACAACATCTCATCCACAAATTTTCTTACCCTACCATAATAATCAAAACAATACACATTATTTTTTATACTTCTAGAAAACCATGGGAGCGGGCATTGTACCATGAACTCATTGATTAAACCCACCGTTGCATAAAACTTCGCCACCATACCCAGGTATTTCCCAGCATGTTTATAACTCCACTGGGAGGCCATAACTCTCGCAATTTTTCTTTTAAAATCAAAAGCTGCTGCAGAAATGTTCCCACCATTGTATTTCCCCAACAAATATAATCATTAAACAAATATAATCATTAAAGGAGCCGAAGTAGCTATAATCCTTCTCTTGATTTTTACCCTAAATTGGGGTCTTTCTTAAACCCCTGCATTAAAACTACACATTTTTCCCAACACCAATAGCAATCCTCCAAAAATCACCTTAGGCAAAGGCAGGGGAAGACAAAGGGAACCACACAGAGCAAAGCCTTGCTACCACACAGAGGAAAGCTGTGGTCCACGAAGGACATGGGAAACAAAGCCCTGCTGCGGCGGGAGAGCAGTTGCCATTGGCCAGGTCTCTTGTCTGCCACCTGGGTTCCCATCTAAGCTGGGCGTGGGAAGCGAAGCAGCCATGGGGACAAGTTGGGGGGGTGAGGGTCTGTGCCCCACCTCTGTTGGCCCCCAAGTTCTCTCCTGATGGCCCCTCTGCGACTGTGCCTGTCTTAGGTTGTTCCTTCCCTGAGGAATCTTACCCGTCTCTGGCTAACCAGCCATCCTCCGGGGCCAAGCAGGGAGATGTGAGGTGTGCGAATGAGCGAGGTGCAGCGCCCCCAGAGAAGGTCAGTTCTCTGTCACCTTGGTGGCCTATGCCCCCGTGGCCTCCACGCCCAGCACCTGCCTTGGGATTCCCTCGCCAACTGGCGGGGCCCCGGCTCTGGTCACATGTCTTCGGGAACCCAGGTTTCTCCTCCAGGGAGGGCCCAGCTTACAACACTGGGCAAGAGAGACCGATTGCACGGCACCAGCCACCAGGAGGCCTCAACAGGGTAGGGGGAGTGTAAAAAACCCTATGTTCAGGAAGCTTTGCTTTTCCATATTTATATCTGACAGCATCAGCTTTACAGAGGAGAACTTTGCCTCTCCATATTTGTACCTGATAGCATCAACTTTGCTTAACACTACGGGTCTCGTCTGTGCTGTAACTCAAAGGCACTTCCTATATGGCTCCCGACAGTACTACACTCACTTTAAGGAATAGAATCTCCCCAAAGTATCTTCCCTTAAATATAGCTATCAATAGATGAACTGAGATGTCACTCTCATTCCATCAGCACTTTATCAAGCTCAAATTGTACTTATTTCTGTTCAAAACATCCTAAAAGGAGACACTTAGTTGTCAGTTAAGTAAACATACCACTGGATTGGAAGTACAATGGTCTATATGGGCACAGTTAATCTATTTTCTAATTATTGTTGAGCTTTACTTTATTTCTAGACTAATCTCAGGAAAATAGGTGATGAGTTTTATTACTAGACAACTGTAAAAATCTACCCTTCATGTATCGATATATTTTTTTAAACAAAACAGCACTAAAATACCTAGACATGACTAAGAGATTGGTAGAAAAGGAATAGAATTCCTGAAGGATGAGTAAAACACAGAAATAAAGGAAAATAATTTCCTTAGATGGATATTTCCTTTAGATACATATTTTCTGACATGTTCAGAAAATTGGAAGTTAGTGAAAACTAATAATCATAAAACTTTGGAAATTTAATTATATTTACAGTGCAAAAATATATGAGGTCATGAGATACTACTGCTAGAATTTCTGAGATGATAGCTTCCATTCTTTTAATACATATTTGCTAAGTGTATATATAATGTGCCAGGGAACCAGAGATACAGAAAAGAAAATGTACAATCCCTATTTGCCAGGGAACCAGGAATACAGAAAAGAAAATGTACAATCCCCATGTATCAAATACATATCTACATCTCATGGTAACAAACAATCCCACTTAAGTGCAAGAGGTGGAAAACTTAATCCCCTGTGTTCTCATAAACAGAGGAAAATTGAATACAGGCATACCTGTTTTACTGTGTCTCATTTTATTGCACTTCACCAATATTGCATTTCTTATAAATTGAAAGTTTGTGGCAACCCTGCATTGAGCAAGTCTATCAGTGCCATTTTTCCAACAGCACTGGCTCTCTTTGTGTCTCTGTGTCACATTTTGGTAATTCTCATAATACTTCATTATTTTTTCATTATTATTATATTTGTTATGGTTATCTGTGATAAGTGTTCTTTGATGTTTCTATCGCAAAAAGATTACAACTTGCTGAAGACTCATCTGAGATGATGGTTAATATTTTTTAGTAATAAACTATTTTTAGTAAGGTATGCATATTACTTTTTGACATAATGTTATTGCACACTATTGCACACTTTAATAGCAGTAAGTATTTCCATGGAGAAAAAATGAAAAATAGTGAAATACATACAACAGACATTGATACATAGAAATTCTGAAATGGGATAGAGGTAACTTGGGGTTGGAAAATGCTCCTTGGTTAAGCTCATCTTTTGCTCTTTTGTCCATCATTCTCCACAGTGCTGGCCCTAACCTCTGGAATATTCCCCATGTGCAATTTCTTTCTGATTCTATGTGAAGTGAGTGCTGGGGAAAACTGTTCTTTCCAGCCTTCTTCCTAATATAGATAGTCCAAGGTACATTTTAAACTTAAAAAAATAGACATATTTAGTGTTAATTTCTGATATTTTTAGCAGTATAACTCTTTTAAAAAATTAGTAGGGTCCTCTGGTCTTAAATAGGAAGAATCAACATCATAAAAGTTAATTTTCCCCAAGTTATTTACATTAAAGTAGCCCAATAAAAATGTCATTAGATATTTTTCTGAAGCTAGAGTTTAGAGTTCTTTTGGTAAAACCAACAAGTTAGAATAATTAGAAGAACTGAAAAAAATAGAAATGTTGGCAGGAGGGTAAATTTTACCAAATATAAAATTATCATGTTTCTTTCATTAAATCAATGGAAGAAAATTTTTGAAAAATAAAAATGTAAATGTTGTGCTGACCTAAAACAAATCGATTGGCAGGTATTTCTCCAGTAAAGATTGGTTTATTAGCATTCAGCAGAGAATTGCAATTCAGAGTCTGCAACCATGGCAAGCCATGTGCAAGATCCTGCACAGCAAGGGAAGGAGAAAGTTTTTATAGAGAGGAAAAATGAAGTGGGGAGGGCTATAGTAAACAAAGAGTCCATAGCTTTTCATTCACTGGCTGAAAATAATCAATATTGCTCATTGTATAAAGCATTCCAATTTCAGGTTTTTCATTACTTGTAGCTAAAATTATCTTAGCTGATATAGAAGCCTTGATTCTGGGTAAAACAACTGAAGTTTCAACCCTGACTTATTTCAATGGGTTAGTTATAATAAATTAAATCTTAGAAAAAATTGGAAATAATGATAGTATATCTATGTTGTAAGGTGCTTTAACATTTTTTTTTTGGTAAAATGGGTAGGCCTCTTTTATTTTATAGTTTTATTTATTTATTTATTTTTGGCCTCTTTTATTTTAAAGGTGAGACAACTGAGGTTCAGAGAGGTTAGGTCACTTGTCCCTACTTACACAATTATTAGGTAAAAGAATGGGATTGGGAGCTAGATTTCTGGCAATTAGTCCATGGCCTGTTCCATTTTACTGTACTTAATTCACTCAACTAGTCATTAACACATGCTTATTAAATACCTATTTTATGTTAGCACAGGCCTAAATGCTGAGGAAACAACAATAAGCAAGAGAGGATTTCTGTCCTCAAGGAGACCAGAGTCTAGGGTGGAAGACAACTAGTAGAAAATTGAAATGCATTTTCACGCATGCTATCATGGTGTTAAAAACAATATTATAAAGAAAACAGAGGAGGAGTATATAACCATGACTTGATTGGGATGGGGATGTGAGTGTGAAGAAATCAGGAAATTCTTCCTCAAGAACATGACACTTCAACTGAGTATTGAGCAACAAATAGAAATAATATGAGAGTGGGAAAAGAGAAGAATAACAGACAAAGGATATATCATTGGCAAAGACATACAGGCAAGAAAGAATATGATATACATAACAAAATGCCAATTGTTATGGGTAGGTAGCCAGAGATGAGAGTGGTGAAGCAAACAGGAACTACCCCAGTGTACATTTTATACTCTGTTGAACCATTATCCTGAGGAGTAAGATTAGCTATTGGATGGTATAAAGTAAAGGATGAAAAAAGTAATTTGTGATTTTCTAAAGAGAGTAATTTAATAGCAGGCCAGGGATAGGACTGGAAGCAGAATTATCAGAAAGTAATCAATTCATGAAAAAAAGTGATGAACATTGATTTAATGCAGTGGCAATTAAGATGGCAAAAATGAGGTCTGAGGAATTTTTAGGAATTAGATTTCACAGGATTTCATGACAGAATGGATGCAGGTGATGAGGAAAATGTAAATGTCTAGGATGAATCACAGGGTTCCAATTTGGGAAACATGAGTAGATTGTGTCACTATTGATATGGGAGGAAATAGAAGATCTAAGGTGATAAAATGCCAAGTTCACTTTTTAATTTAACAGCTTGAAAATTATTCTTTTTTCAAAAATAGACTTTATTTCTTAGGGCAGTTTTAGATTCACAGCAAAATTGAACATGAAGTACAAAGATTTTACATAAGCCCCCTGCTCCCACACATGCATAGCATCTACCATTATCAACATCTCCCACCAGAGTGGTACACTTATTACAATCAATGAACCTATAGTTTACAATAGGTTTCATTCTTGATATTGTAACTTTTATGGGTTTGGACAAATGTATAATGACAAATACCACCATTATGGTATCATAGAGAGTAGTTTCACTGCCCTAAAAATCCTCTGTGCTTTATCTGTTCTTCCCTCCTTTCCTCCAAACCTCTGGCAACCACTTTTTTATTATTATTATCACCACAGTTTTGCTTTTTTCAAAAAAAAAGCATATGGAATTCAATAGTACATAGTCCTTGCAAATTGGCTTCTTTTACTTAGTAATATGCATTTACGTTTCCTCCATGTCTTTTCATGACTTGATAGCCCATTTCTTTTTAGAGTTGAATAATATTCCATTGTCTAGATGTACCACAACTTATTTATCCATTAACCTACTGAAGTACATATTGTTTGCTTCCAAGTTTTGGCAATGATGAATAAAACTACTGTAAACATCTGTGTGCATGGTTTTGTATGGACATGTTTTCATATTCTTTGGTAAATACCAAAGAAGTGTGATGATGGATGGTAAGAGTATGTATATTTTTGTAAGAAACTGTCAAACTGTCTTCACAAGTTGCTGAATCATTTTGCATTTCCACCAGTCATCATCATTTGGTGGTGTCAGAGGTCTGGATTTTGACCATTCTAATAAGTGTGTAGTGTTATCTCGTTTTTATTTGCATTTCTTTGATGACATATGCATTTTTTAATGTTTATTCGCCACCTGAATATCCTCTTTTGTGAGGTGTCTGTTAAGACCTTTGACTTATTTCTTAATGAGGTTGTTTGTTTTCTTATTGTTGACTTTTGAGGGTTCTTTGGATATCTTGTATAGAAGTCCTTTTCACATATGTATTTTGCAAATATTTTCTCCATCTACAACTTATCTTTTTATCTTCCTGACAGTGTCATTTGCAGAGCAAAAAAATTGTATTTTTAATAAAGTCCTTATTATTAATTATTTCTTTCAAGGACCATGCCTTTGGTGTTTCTTCTAAAAAGTCATTGCCAAACTCAAGGTCATTGAGATATTTTTCTCTTCCAATGGCTTTAAAAGTGATCTGACATAGGACAGGATATAGTATCAGAAACGTGACATCTTTTCTATCATCAGAAGAAAGAGACAAGATAGTGCCATCTGGGGTCTTGAGAAGATTAAACAGTAAATATGTTAAGAATGTGAATTAGCAAATGCATTTTCACGAAACATTAAAGTGTGTCTTCTCTTAAGCAATGAATTTCAAACAAATAAAATTCTAAGCACAAAATGGTTCTGTTTTATCTCTTAGCAAGGTAGAGATTAAGGTGAATGTATTTTGGAAAGTTATTAAAATTATACTTTGAAGCTAATCAAATTCATTGTCTTTAAAACAGGTTTTCTAATATCATCCTGAGGCATATTATTATTATGAAATAATTCTAAAATGGCATTCACTTACTCATTTTAGTCAATTATTGTAAAGCAATACAGCAAGAGCTAACAGGAGGCTGTTTAACGGATATTTTGTTAATTGCAATTATTCATTTTATTCATGCTATATTTATTTCTAAGTGAAAACATCATTTTAAAAGAGAAAGTACATTTTACATGTTTTTGAAGCAAAACATTTCTATGAGCTTCTGTACTGCTTGTATCCAGGCACTGAAAATATTTCCTTTATATAGAATTTTTTCTTAGTAAATTTGTACTGTAATCCTTATATTCAGAAGGTTAATCTGCAACTTATGATAAGGCATGGTATTTCAGTTGCTTTTTCTTTAAAATAGAGAAGCAAGATTTAAAAAAAAAACAGGTTTGATAAATTTCATTAAGTTTGTGACCACACATTTCCTTTTAAGAAATATTTGTGGTAGATTTTATTTTACAAGAATAACCACATGAGTATTTTCTGTCTTGCATTATTTTCCAGAATTTTGCCAGTCCCCACAAAGTGGTGGATTTATTCTCCTACCTACTGTGAACCTAGAGAGCTTGTGACTGCTCCAACCAGTAGAATATGGCAGAAGTGATGCTATTTGACTTCTGAGACTAGGTCATTGAAAATTTACAGTTTTCACTTCACTTCATTTATATCTTTTTCTTTCTCCCAGCACACTTGTTTTTGGAACCTGGTCAACACATGGAGACGTCATATGAAGTAATTCTGTACAATGACCTCAGCTAAGGTTTCAGCTGTGAGACAGCATGAACTTCCAGACATGTGAGTGAATGAACCATCAGATTATTCCAATCCCCAGCCTTCCAGCTGTTTCATTTATCTATGGTTGGGTAATACATTACCCCATGGCCTAGTGACTTAAAGCAACATTTTATTATATGTCATGATTTTATGAGTTAACCAGGCTCAGCTGGGGGTTCCTCTATTCTCTCAGATATCAAATGGGGTTGCAGATATTTGGGGGCTTTGCTGTGCTTGAAAATCAAAGCTTGTTCACTTGTATGATTGGGAGTTGGGGCTAGATGCTGACTATGATCTGAGTTGTGGCTGATGACCAGCTTTGTTCTACTTGGTGTGGTCTCTCCATTAAGCTTGGACTTCTCATAGCATGGTGTTTGGATTCTAAGAGGGAATCCAACACAAGACTTGCCTAAGGAAGGAAATGGGAACTGCCAATCCTATTTAAGTCTAGGCTCAGTTGTTTCAGCATATCCTTTCTGCTGTTTTCTATTGGTTAAAGCAATCACAGGACCAGCCAAGATTCAAAGGAATTGAAAACAAACCACTTCTCACTCAGGTAGTAGCCTATGCATACAGAGATGATTGCCATCCTTGTAATTTGTTGCAGCCTCTATGGAAAAAGAGTATGGAGTATCCTCAAAAAATTAAAAATAGAACTACCATGTGATCCAGCAATTTCACTTCTGGGTTTTTACCTGAAGAAAATGAAAACCCTAACTGTAAATTTATATGCACCCCCATATTGATTGCAACATTATTTACAATAGCCAAGATATTTATCCAAGAAAGTAAACATACGTTTACTTCACCTTCCCATTTTAATAGTAATTTTAAAGGAATTTTGTGATTAAATTTACATTGTTTTAATTTTCTGAAACTTTAAAATTTTATGCACTGTCTTCTTGCATACAGTGATGCGCATTAGAGGTCTTATGTCTACCTGGCTTTAGTTCATTTGTAAGAGTTGTTCTTTTGTCTTTTTTTTTTCCTCCAGAAATTTCTCATGATGCATCCTGGGTAAATTTTCCAACCTCATCTAGCTCACTAATTTCTCTTCTGTCTGAATCTATTCTGCTCATCAACTCATTGACTGAGTTCTTTTTTTTTAACTATTAGGCTTTCATATCCAGTTTTTCTGCTTGGTTCTTCTTTACTGAGGCTTAGTTGAGCTTAAAGTTGCCATTATCATCCTTTGTTACATTACGGATATTTACATGGCTATTTTATTTTATTTTGTTTTATTTTATTCATTTATTTATTTATTTACATTTTAACATCTTTATTGGATTATAATTGCTTTACGATGGTGTGTTAGTTTCTGCTTTATAACAAAGTAAATAAGTTACACATATACATATGTCCCAATATCTCTTCCCTGTTGCATCTCCCTCCCTCCCAGCCTCCCTATCCCACCCCTCTAGGTGGTCACAAACCACCAAGCTGATCTCCCTGTGCTATGCAACTGCTTCCCACTAGCTATCTATTTTACTTTTGGTAGTGTATATATGTCCATACCACTCTCTCACTTTGTCCCAGCTAAACCTTCCAAGCCCATTCTCTAGTAGGTCTGTGTCTTTATTATTGTCCGCCCTAGGTTCTTCATGCCTTTTTTTTCTTTTTCTTAGATTCCATATATATGTGTTAACATACAGTATTTGTTTTTCTCTTTCTGACTTCACTCTGTGTGACAGATTCTAGGTCCATCCACCTCACTACAAATATCTCAATTTCATTTTTTTATGGCTGAGTAATATTCCGTTGTATAAATATGCCACATCTTCTTTATCCATTCATCCGATGAGGGACACTTAGGTTGATTCCATGACCTGGCTATCATAAATAGAGCTGCAATGAACATTTTGGTACATGACTCCTTTTGAATTATGGTTTTCTCAGGGTATATGCCCAGTAGTGGGATTACTGGGTCATATGGAAGTTCTATTTGTAGTTTTTCAAGGAACCTCCATACTGTTCTCCATAGTGGCTGTATCAATTCATATTGCCACCAACAGTGCAAAAGGGTTCCCTTTTCTCTTCACACTCTCCAGCATTTATTGTTTGTAGATTTTCTGGTGATGGCCATTCTGACAAGTGTGAGATGATATCTCATTGTAGTTTTGATTTGCATTTCCCTAAGGATTAATGATGTTGAGCATTCTTTCATGTGTTTGTTGGCAATCTGTACATCTTCTTTGGAGAAATGTCTATTTAGGTCTTCTGCCCATTTTTGGATTTTTTTATTTTTTTGATGTTGAGCAGCATGAGCTGCTTGTAAATATTGGAGATTAATCCTTTATCAGTTGCATCATTTGCAAATATTTTCTCCCTTCTGAGGGTTGTCTTTTGGTCTTGTTTATGGTTTCCTTTGCTGTGTGAAAGCTTTTAAGTTTCATTAGGTCCCATTTGTTTATTTTTGTTTTAATTTCCATTTCTCTACGAGGTGGGTGAAAAAGGATCTTGCTGTGATATATGTCATAGAGTGTTCTGCCTATATTTTCCTCTAAGAGTTTTATAGTGTCTGGCCTTATATTTAGGTCTTTAATCCATTTTGAGATTATCATTGTGTATGGTGTTAGGGAGTGTTCTAATTTCATACTTTTCCATGTACCTTTCCAGTTTTCCCAGCATCACTTATTGAAGATGCTGTCTTTTCTTCACTGTATATTCTTGCCTCCTTTATCAAAGATAAAGTGACCATATATGTGTGGGTTTATCTTGGGTTTCCATCCTGTTCCATTAATCTATATATCTGTTTTTGTGCCAGTACCATACTGTCTTTTTTACTGTAGCTTTGTAGTATAGTCTGAAGTCAGGGAGCCTGATTCCTCCACCTCCATTTTGTGCTCCCAAGATTGCTTTGGCTACTCAGGGTCGGGTCATTTGTGGTTCCATACAAATTGTGAAATTTTTTGTTCTAGTTCTGTGAAAAATGTCAGTGATAGTTTGATACGGATTACATTGAATCTGTAGATTCCTTTCGGTAGTAGAGTCATTTTCACAATGTTGATTCTTCCAATCCAAGAACTTGGTATCTCTCTCCATCTATTGTATCACCTTTAATTTCTTTCATCAGTGTCTTATAATTTTCTGCATACAGGTTTTTTGTCTCCTTAGGTAGGTTTATTCTGAGATATTTTATTCTTTGTGTTGCAGTGGTATGTGGGAGTGTTTTCTTAATTTCACTTTCAGATTTTTCATCATTAGTGTATAGGAATGCCAGAGATTTCTGTGCATTAATTTTGTATCCTGCTACTTTACCAAATTAATTGATGAGCTCTAGTAGTTTTCTGGTAGCATCTTTAGGATTTTCTATTTATAGTATCATGTCATCTGCAAACGGAGACAGCTTTACTTCTTCTTTTCCGATTTGGATTCCTTTTTTTTTTCCATTTCTTCTCTGATTGCTGTGGCTAAAACTTCCAAAACTATTTTGTATAATAGTGGTGAAAGTGGGCAACTTTGTCTTGTTCCTGATCTGCGTGGAAATGGTTTCAGTTTTTCACCATTGAGGAAAATGTTGTCTGTGGGTTTGTCATATATGGCCTTTATTATGTTGAGGAAAGTTCCCTCTATGCCTACTTTCTGTAGAGTTTTTTTTATCATAAATGGGTGTTACATTTTGTCAAAAGCTTGCCCAGCATCTGTTGAGATGATCATATGGATTTTCTCCTTCAATTTGTTATCATGGTGTATCACATTTATTGATTTGCATATATTGAAGAATTCTTGCATTCCTGGAATAAACCCCACTTGATCATGGTGCATGATCCTTTTATTGTGCTGTTGGATTCTGTTTGCTAGTATTTTGTTGAGGACTTTTACATCTATGTTCATCAGTAATATTGGCCTGTAATTTTCTTTCTTTGTGACATCTTTGTCTGGTTTGGTATCAGGGTGATGGTGGCCTCATAGAATGAGTTTGGGAGTGTTCCTCCCTCTGCTATGTTTTGGAAGAGTTTGAGAAGGATAGGTGTAAGCCTTTTCTAAATGTTTGCTAAAATTCAACTGTGAAGCCATCTGGTCCTGGGCTTTTGTTTGTTGGAAGAATTTAAATCACAGTTTCAATTTCAGTGCTTGTGATTGGTCTGTTCATATTTTCTATTTCTTCCTGTACAGTCTCGGTAGGTTGTGATTTCTAAGAATTTGTCCATTTCTTCCAGGTTGTCCATTATATTGGCATAGTGTTGCTTGTAGTATTCTCTCATGATCTTTTGTATTTCCACAGTGTCAGTTGTTACTTCTCCTTTTTCATTTCTAATTCTATTGATTTGAGTCTTCTCCCTTTTTTCTTGATGAGTCTGGCTAAAGGTTTATCAATTTTGTTTATTTTCTCAAAGAACCAGCTTTTAGTTTTATTGATCTTTGTTATAATTTCCTTCATTTCTTTCTGATCTGATTTTTATGCTTTCTTTCCTTCTCCTAACTTTGAGGTTTTTTTGTTCTTCTTTCCCTAATTGCTTTAGGTGCAAGGTTAGTTTGTTTATTTGAGATGTTTCCTGTTTCTTAAGGTAGGATTGTATTGCTATAAACTTCCCTCTTAGAACTGCTTTTGCTCCATCCCAAAGGTTTTGGGTTGTCCTGTCTCCATTGTCATTTGTTTCTAGGTATTTTTTTGATTTGCTCTTTGATTTCTTCAGTGATCACTTCGTTATTGAGTAGTGTATTGTTTAGCCTCCATGTGTTTTTATTTTTTACAGATCTCTTCCTGTAATCGATATCTAGTCTCATAGCATTGTGATCAGAAAAGATACTTGAAACGATTTCAATTTTCTTAAATTTACGAATGCTTGGTTTGTGACTCAAGATATGATCTATCTTGGAGAATGTTCCATGAGCACTTGAGAAAAATGTGTATTCTGTTGTTCTTGGATGGAATGTCCTATAAATATCAATTAAGTCCATCTTGTTTAATGTATCATTTAAAGCTTGTGTTTCCTTATTTATTTTCATTTTGGATGATTTGTCCATTGGTGAAAGTGGGGTGTTAAAGTCCCCTACTATGAATGTGTTACTGTCAATTTCCCCTTTTATTGCTGTTAGCATTTGCCTTATGTATTGAGTTACTCCTATGTTAGGTGCATAAATTTTTACAATTGTTAAATCTTCTTCTTGGTTCGATACATTGATCATTAGGTAGTGTCCTTCTTTGTCTCCTCTAATAATCTTTATTTTAAAGTCTATTTTGTGTGATATGAGAATTGATACTACTCATTTCTTTTCATTTCCATTTGCATGGAATATCTTTTTCCATCCCCTCACTTTCAGTCTGTATGTGTTCCTAGGTCTGAAGTGGGTCTCTTGTAGACAGCATATATACGGGTCTTGTTTTTGTATTCATTCATCCAGTCTATGTCTTTTGGTGGGAGCATTTAATCCATTTACATTTAAGGTAATTATCGATCTTTATGTTCCTATTCTCATTTTCTTAATTGTTTTGGGCTTGTTATTTTACGTCTTTTTCTTCTCTTGTGTTTCCTGCCTAGAGAAGTTCCTTCAGCATTTGTTGTAAAGCTGGTTTGGTGGTGCTGAACTCTCTCTGTTTTTGCTTGTCTGTATAGGTTTTAATTTCTTCATCAAATCTGAATGAGATCCTTGCTTGATAGAGTAATCTTGGTTGTAGGTTTTTCTCCCTCATCAATTTAAATATGTCCTGCCACTCCCTTATGGCTTGCAGAGTTTCTGCTGAAAGATCAGCTGTTAACCTTATGGGGATTCCCTTGTGTGTTATTTGTTGTTTTCCCCTTGCTGCTTTTAATATGTTTTCTTTGTATTTAATTTTTGACAGTTTGATTTATATGTGTCTTGGCGTGTTTCTCCTTAGATTTATCCTGTATGAGACTCTCTGTGCTTCCTGGACTGGATTAACTATTTCCTTTCCCATATTAGGGAAGTTTTCAACTCTAATCTCTTCAAATATTTTCTCAGTCCCTTTCTTTTTCTCTTCTTCTTCTGGGACCTCTATAATTCGAATGTTGGTGTGTTTAATGTTGTCCCAGAGGTCTCTGAGACTGTTCTCAGTTCTTTTCATTCTTTTTTCTTTATTCTTCTCTGCAGTAGTTATTTCCACTATTTTATCTTCCAGGTCACTTATGCATTCTTCTGCCTCAGTTATTCTGCTATTGATCCCTTTTAGAGTATTTTTAATTTCATTTATTGTGTTATTCATCATTGCTTGTTTCCTCTTTAGTTCTTCTAGGTCCTTGTTAAATGTGTCTTGCATTTTCTCCATTTTATTTCCAAATTTTGGATCATCTTTACTGTCATTATTCTGAATTCTTTTTCTGGTAGACTGCCTATTTCCTCTTCATTTGTTTTTTCTGGTGCGTTTTTATCTTGCTCCTTCATCTGCTGTGTGTTTTTCTGTCTTCTCATTTTGCTTATCTTACTGTATTTGTGGTGTCCTCATTGCAGGCTGCAGTTCGTAGTTCCCATTGTTTTGGTGTCTCTCCCCAGTGGCTAAGGTTGGTTCAGTGGGTTGTTTAGGCTTCCTGGTGGAGGGGCCTTGTTCCTGTGTTCTGGTAGATGAGGCTGGGTCTTGTCTTTCTGGTGGGCAGGTCCTTGTCTGGTGGTGTGTCTTGGGGTGTCTGTGGCCTTATTATGATTTTAGGCAGCCTCTCTGCTAATGAATAGTGTTGTATTCCTGTCTTGTTAGTTGTTTGGCCTAGGGTGTCCAGCACTGTAACTTGCTGGTCGTTGAGTGAAGCTGGGTCTTGATGTTGAGATGCAGATCTCTGGGTGATTTTTGCCATTTGATATTACATTGAGCTGGGAGGTCTCTTGTGGATCAGTGTCCTGAAGTTGGCTCTCCCACCTCAGAGGCACAGCACTGAGTCCAGGCTGGAGCACCAAGAGCCTTTTATCCACACGGTTCAGAATAAATGGGAGAAAAAATAGAAAGAAAGAAATAGGGTAAAATAAAATAGCGTAAGATAAAATGAAATAAAATCATTAAAATAAAAAGTAAAAAATAATTATTAAAAAGAAAAATTTTTAAATAAAAAAAACAAAACAAAACAAAACAGACAGTAGAACCCTAGGACAAATGGTGAAAGCAAAGCTCTACAGACAAAATCACACAGAAGCATACACATACATACTCACAAAAAGAGGAAAAAGGGAAAAAATAATATATCTTGCTTCCAAAGTCCACCTCCTCAATTTGAGATGATTCGTTGTCTCTTCAGGTATTCCACAGATGCAGGGTACATCAAATTGATTGTGGAGATTTAATCCACTGCTCCTGAGGCTGTTGGGAGAGATTTCCCTTTCTCTTCTTTGTTCTCACAGCTCCCAGTGTTCAGCTTTGGATTTGGCCCCACCTCTGCTTGTAGGTCGCCTGAGGGCATCTGTTCTTTGATCAGACCAGACAGGGTTAAAGGAGCAGCTGATTTGGTGTCTCTGGCTCCCTCAGGCCAGGGGTAGGGAGGGGTACAGATGTGGGGTGAGCCTGCAGTGGCAGAGGCCAGGGTGACGTTGCACCAGCCTGATGCATGCGTGCATTCTCCTGTGGAAGTTGTCCCTGGATCACGGGACCCTGACATTGGCAGGCTGCACAGGCTCCCAGGAGGGGAGGTGTGGGTAGTGACCTGTGCTTGCACACAGGCTTCTTGGTGGCTGCAACAGCAGTCTTAGCATCTCATGCCTGACTCTGAGGTCCACGGTGATAGCCGTGGCCCACGCCTGTCTCTGGAGCTCCATTAAGCAACTCTCTTAATCCCCTCTCCCATCGCACCAGGGAGCAAAGAGGGAAGAAAATGTCTCTTGCCTCTTCGGCAGCATGAGACTTTTTCCCGGACTCTCTCCCAGCTAGCTGTGGTGCACTAGCCCCCTTCAGGCTTTGTTCACACCGCCAACCCCCAGACCATTAGCATTTAATGTGATTATTTATATAATTGGATTAATATCAACAATATTTATAAATCTTTTCCATTCATTGCCCTTGTTCTTTCTTTTTATGTTCCACTATATTTTGGTCTTGTCTATATTTTACTGATAATTTCTGTGATCTTTTTTCTCTCTTTACTTAGCATATCAATTATACTTCTTTTTTAAAAATTTAATTTATTTATTTCTATATACAGCAGGCTCTTATTAGTCATCAATTTTAAACATATCAGTGTATACATGTCGATCCCAATCGCCCAATTCATCACACCACCGTCCCCACTCCACCACGGGTTTCCTGCCTTGGTGTCCATACATTTGTTCTCTAGATCTGTGTCTCAGCTTCTGCCCTGCAAACTGGTTCATCTGCACCATTTTTCTAGGTTCCACATACATGCATTAATATATGATATTTGTTTTTCTCTTTCTGACTTACTTCACTCTGTATGACAGTCTCTAGATCCATCCAGGTCTCAACAACTGACCCAATTTCGTTCCTTTTTATGGAAGAGTAATATTCCATTGTATATATGTACCACATCTTCTTTATCCATTCCTCTGTCGATAGGCATTTAGGTTGATTCCATGACCTGGATACTGTAAATAGTGCTGCAGTGAACATTGTGGTGCATGTGTCTTTTTGAATTATGGTTTTCTCTGGGTATATGCCCAGTAGTGGGATTTCTGGATCATATGGTAATTCTATTTTTAATTTTTTAAGGAACCTCCACACTGTTCTCCATAGTGGCTGTATCAGTTAACTTTCAAACCAATAGTGCAAGATGGTTCCCTTTTCTTCACACCCTCTCCAGCATTTGTTGTTTGTAGATTTTCTGATGATGCCCATTCTAACTGGTGTGAGGTGATATATCATTGTAGTTTTGTTTTTCATTTCTCTAGTAATTAGTGATGCTGAGCAGCTTTTCATATGCTTCTTGGCCATCTGTATGTCTTCTTTGGAGAGATGTCTACTTAGGTCTTCTGCCCATTTTTGGATTGGGCTGTTTGTTTCTTTAATATTGAGCTGCATGAGCTGTTTATATATTTTGGAGATTAATCCTTGTTCTGTTGATTGATTTGCAAATATATTCTTCCATTCTGAGGGTTGTCTTTGCATCTTGTTTATGGTTTCCTTTCTGTGCAAAAGCTTTTAAGTTTCATTAGGTCCCATTTGTTTACTTTTGTTTTTATTTCCATTACTCTAGGGTGTGGTTCAAAAAAGATCTTGCTGTGATTTATGTCAAAGAGTGTTCTTCCTTTATTTTCCTCTAAGAGTTTTATAGTGTCCGGTCTTACATTTACGTCTCAAGTACATTCTGAGTTTATTTTTGTGTATGGTGTTAGGGAGTGTTCTAAATTCATTCTTTTACATGTAGCTATCTAGTTTTCTCAGCACCACTTACTGAAGTGGCTCTCTTTTCTCCATTGTATATCCTTGTCTCCTTTGTCAAAGATTAGTTGACCATAGGTGTGTGGGTTTATCTCTGGGTTTTCTATCTTATTCTATTGATCTATGTTTCTGTTTTTGACCCAGTACCATATTCTCTTGACTACTGTAGCTTTCTAGTATAGTCTGAAGTCAAGGAGTCTGATTCCTCCAGTTCCATTATTTTTTTCCCCTCAAAACTGCTTTCGCTATTCAAGTTCTTTTGTGTCTCCATACAAATTTTAAGATTTTTTGTTCTAGTTCCATAAAAAATGCCATTGGTAATTTTATAGTAATTGCATTGAATCTGTAGATTGCTTTGAGTAGTATAGTCATTTTCACAATGGTGATTCTTCCAATCCAAGAACATGGTATAACACTCCATTGGTTGGTATCATCTTTAATTTCTTTCTTCAGTGTCTTATAGTTTTCTGCATACAAGTCTTTTGTCTCCCTAGGTAGGTTTATTCCTAGGTATTTTATTTTTTTTGTTGCAGTGGTAAATGGGAGTCTTTCCTTAATTTCTCTTTCAGATTTTTCATCATTAGTGTATAGGAATGCAAGAGATTTTTGTGCATTAATTTTGTATCCTGCAACTTTACCAAATTCATTGATTAGCTCTAGAAGTTTTCTGGTGGCATTTCTAGAATTCTCTATGTATAATATCAAGTCATCTGCAAACAGTGACAGTTTTACTTCTTCTTTTCCAATTTGTATTCCTTTAATTTCTTTTTCTTCTCTGATTGCCATGGCTAGGACTTCCAAACTTTGTTGAATAATACTGGTGAGAGTGGACATCCTTGTCTTTTCCTGATCTTAGAGGAAATGCTTTCAGTTTTTCACCTTTGAGAATGATGGTGGCTGTGTGTTTCTCATATATGGTCTTTATTATGTTGAGGTAGGCTCCCTCTATGCCCACACTCTGGAAAGTTTTTATCATAAATGGGTGTTGAATTTTGTCAAGAGCTTTTTCTGCATCTATTGAGATGATTATAAGGTTTTTATTCTTCAATTTGTTAATATGGTGTATCACATTGATTGATTTTCATATGTTGAAGAATCCTTGCAGCCCTGGGATAAATCCCACTTGATCATGGTGTATGAACCTTTTAATGCGTTGTTGGATTCTGTTTGTTAGTATTTTGTCGAGGATTTTTGCCTATATTCCTCAGTGATATTGGTCTGTAATTTTCTTTTTTTGTAGTATCTTTGTCTGCTTTTGGTATCAGTGTGATGGTGGCTTCATAGAATGAGTTTGGGAGTGTTCCTTACTCTGCAAATTTTTGGAAGAGTTTGAGAAGGATGGGTGTTAGCTCTTCTCTAAATATTTGATAGAATTCACCTGTGAAGCCATCTGGTCCTTGACTTATGTTTGCTGGAAGATTTTGAATCACAGTTTCAATTTCATTACTTGTGATTGGTCTGTTCATATTTTCTATTTCTTCCTTGGAAGGTTATTCCTTTCTAAGAATTTGTCCATTTCTTCCACATTGTCCATTTTATTGGCATAGAATTGCTTGTAGTAGTCTCTTAGGATGCTTTGTATTTCTGCAGTGTCTGTTGTAACTTCTCCTTTTTCATTCCTAATTGTATTAATTTGAGTGCTCCCTCTTTTTGTTGATGAGTCTGGCTAGTGGTTTATCATTTTTGTTTATCTTCTCAAAGAACCAGCTTTTAGGTTTATTGATCTTTGCTATTGTTTTCTTTGTTTCTATTTCATTTATTTCTGCTCTGATCTTTCTGATATCTTTCCTTCTGCTAACTTTGGGTTTTCTTTGTTCTTCTTTCTCTAGTTCCTTTAGGTGTAAGGTTAGATTGTCCCTTATTTGAGATTTTTCTTGTTTCTTGAGGTAGGCTTGTGTAGCTCTAAACTTCCCTCTTAGAACTGCTTTTGCTGCATCCCATAGGATTTGGATTGTTGTGTTTTCATTGTCATTTGTCTCTAGGTATTTTTTGATTTCCTCTTTGATTTCTTCAGTAATCTCTTGGTTATTTAGTAACGTATTGTTTAGCCTCCATGTGTTTGTGCTTTTTACGTTTTTTTTCTTGTAATTCATTTTTAATCTCATAGCATAATAGTCAGAAAAAAATGCTTGATATGATTTCAATTTTCTTAAATTTACTGAGGCTTGATTTGTGACCCAGGATGTGATCTCTCCTGGAGAATGTTCTGTGAGCACTTGAGAAGAAATTTTAATCTGCTGTTTTTGGATGGAATGTCCTATAAATATCAATGAAATCTATCTGGTCTATTGTGACATGTAAAGCTTCTGTTTCCATATTTATTTTCATTTTGGATGATCTGTCTATTCGTGAAAATGGAGTGTTAAAGTCCCCTACTATGATTGTGCTGCTGTCAATTTCCCCTTTGATGGCTGTTAGCATTTGCCTTATGTATTGAGGTGCTCCTTTGTTGGGTGCATATATATTTATTATTGTTATATCTTCTTCTTGGATTGATCCCTTGATCATTATGTAGTATCCTTCCTTGTCTCTTGTAACATTCTTTATTTTAAAGTCTATTTTATCTGATATGAGTATTGCTACTCCAGTTTTCTTTTGATTTCCATTTGCATGGAATATCTTTTTCCATCTCTTCACTTTCAGTCTGTATGTGTCCCTAGGTCTGACGTGGGTGTCTTGTAGATAGCATATAGATTGGTCTTGTTTTTGTATATTCAGCAAGCTTGTGTCTTTTGGTTGGAGCATTTAATCCATTCATATTTAAGGTAATTATCGATATGTATATTCCTATGACCATTTTCTTAATTATTTTGGGTTTGTTTTTGTAGGTCTTTTTCTTTTCTTGTGTATCCCACTTAGAGAAGTGCCTTTAGCATTTGTTGTAGAGCTGGTTTGGTGGTGCTGAATTCTCTTAGCTTTTGCTTGTCTGTAAAACTTTTGATTTCTCCATTGAATCTGAATGAGATCCTTGCCGGGTAGAATAATCTTGGTTGTAAGTTCTTCCCTTTCATCACTGTAATTATATCATGCCATTCCCTTCTGGCTTGTAGAGTTTCTGCTGAGAAATCAGCTGTTAACCTTATGGGAGTTCCCTTGTATGTTATTTGTCATTTTTCCCTTGCTGCTTTCAATAATTTTTCTTTGTCTTTAATTTTTACCAATTTGATTACTATGTGTCTCAGCATGGTTCTCCTTGGGTTTATCCTGTATGGGACTCTGTGTTCTTCCTGGACTTGGGTGGCTATTTCCTTTCCCATGATAGGGAAGTTTTCAACTATAATCTCTTCAAATATTTTCTCTGTTCCTTTCTCTCTCTCTTCTCCTTCTGGGACCCCTATAATGTGAATGTTGTTGCATTTAATGTTGTCCCAGAGGTCTCTTAGGCTGTCTTCATTTCTTTTCATTCTTTTTTCTTTATTCTGTTCAGCAACAGTGAATTCCACCATTCTGTCTTCCAGGTTACTTATCCGTTCTTCTGCCTCAGTTATTCTGTTGTTGATTCCTTCTCATGTAGTTTTCATTTCAGTTATTGTATTGTTCATCTCTGTTTGTTCTTTAATTCTTCTAGGTGTTTATTAAACATTTCTTGCATCTTCTTGATCTTTGCCTCCATTCTTTTTCTGAGGTACTGGATCATCTGCATTATCATTATTCTGAATTATTTTTCTGGAAGGTTGCCTATTTCCACTTCATTTAGTTGTTTTTCTGGGGTTTTATCTTGTTCCTTCATCTGGTACATAGCCCTCTGCCTTTTCATCTTGTCTATCTTTCTGTGAATGTAGTTTTTGTTCCACAGGCTGCAGGATTGTAGTTCTTCTTGCTTCTGCTGTCTGCCCTCTCTATACTTCCTTTAAAAGATTTTTTAGTGGTTGCCCTAGAGTTTGTAATATACAACTAATCTAAATCCACTTTCAAATAACATGGGTAATTCAGGTCCTTTATAACAAATTATTCTCAATTCTTCCTTATTATCTCTTATTAAATTGGTTTAATTCATTTCACTCTTCCATAAGCTATAATCACCTAATAGTTTTTTGCTCTTTTCATTTTGAACAAGCTATTAACTCTTAAATCAATTAAGAACAAGAAAAATGAAAGATCTTATTTACTTTCATTTTCTCCTTTTTTAATGCTCTTCCTTTGTTTATTTAGATCTGAGTTTCTGACTTATATAATTTTTCTTTCCTCTGCAGAACTTTTAACCTTTCTTGCAGGCTATGTCTACTGGTGACAATTCCTTCAATTTTTATTTGTCTGAGGATGTCTTTATTTCTCCTGTAATTTGAAGGATATTTTAAAATATTCTTTGTAGGCTTCAGTAGAGGTTTATGCTCCTGATAAGCTGTGATTCTCTGTATTTGCATTCTCTCCAGTTTGAGGGGAGACAATTTACCCTGATACCTCAACATCTTCATTGATCTAAGATAGTTGTCAATTTTCAGTTTTCCACAATTTTTTGTCATGAGGACAGGAGTGACTACTGTCTGAGTGACACTCTCCTTACATGTTGGACTAGAAACCATAAGTCTTCAGTACACTGTGTTTTTGTTTTCATTAATGTCAAATAATTTTCTAATTTGCCTTGTGATTTCTTCTTTGACCATGTTGTTGTTTAAGAGCATGTTTCTCACTCTTAATCTTTGAATTCTCTAATTTTCTTTCTTTTATGGATTTTAGCTTCAGTACATTGTGGTCAACAATGTACTTTGTATATTTGCAATCTTAGAAAATTTATTGTTTTTTTTTAATTCTAACTTATAGTCTATCTGGACAATGCTTCATGTGCACTTGAGAAGAATATGTATTTTGCTCTTATTGGCTGAAATGTTTTATAGATGTCTATTAGATATAACTTCTTTATAATGTTGTTCTGAAGCCTCTATTTCCTTATTGATCTGTCCATTTTTAAACTGGGGTATTCAAGTCACTAACCATTACTGTAGAACTGTCTATTTCTTTCTTTACTTTTGTCACTATTTGCTTCATATATCTTAGGGTTCTGTTTCATCCTGGGGTTTACAATCAACACTGTAAATTTATAAATGTCTAGTTTGAATAGATACCAATTTAGCTTTAATAACATACAAAAACTCTGGTCCTATACAGTTCAGCACCCATCTGCTATGGACTGAATTGTGTTACTCAAAAATTCATGTGTTGAAATCTTAATCTCCAAATGAGACTGTATGTGGAGATAGAGCCGTGAGAGGGTAATTAAGGTTAATGAGGTCATAAGGGTGGGGTCCTAATCCAGTAGGATTGATGACCTTATAAGCATGTAAGAAAAAAACAGATATCTCTCTTCCCCCCATTTCTTTTTCTCTCTGATTAACTCAGAAGATTGTGTGAAGACTGCAGTGAGAAGGTGTCCCCAGCCAACAAGAAAGAGAGCCCTCATCTGAAACCAAAGCCTACCTGACCGTCTTGGAATTCCAGCCTCCGTAACTTTGGGAAATAAATTTTTGTTGTTTAAGTCACACAGTCTGTGTTTTTTGTTATGGCACCCTGAGCAGGCTAATACATTCCCTTTATGTTGATAATGCCACCACAAACACATCTTTTATACATCTTGTGCACACTAACTTAGATTTATAATTGTTGTTTTACATACAAGACCAATTTGAACACAGAACCACAAATTTTTTGAGAAAGAGGTCTGTATTGCCTTTCCCCTTGACACCAGAAAGCTGTACCAGGAATGTGGGCTTCTGTCCCTACAGCTAACTGAGCTGGGGAATTAAGAGATGGCAGGCGGGTAAGCAAAAATACCACTATATTTTATTACTAAAATGTAGCAGCCTCTCTCTTTACTTAGCATTCTCCTTGTTAATATAAATTTTAAACTAGATTCCAGAATTCCAAAAAAAAAAAAAAAAAAGATTCAGACAGTTTTTGTGAGCATAATGGTTCCTTCAGTGGAGAGACTGATTCTTGAGCTCCCTACACTGCCATTTTCCATGATGTCACTCCTAGTCACTTGATTTTATATATATGGACACTGAGTACCAGAGAACTGAATGACTTGTTCAAGGATACATAACAAGTTTATGGCAGAGGCAAGATTAGTGTTGCTCTTTCACTTAATCACACATAACATACAAAAAACTCCATAAGTCATTTAAACACTTACACCTATCAGAATAAACATCACCTGTATCCTACAACCCAAAATCCACTTTATAAGCATGGCTTGTTAGTTGTAAAATGTAGAAACTTGCTGTGGATAACTTATACAGAAAACGAGCTTATTAAAAGGAAAAGGTATAAGTCACAAAATCAACGGAAAATGGATAACCAGGTATGAAAATGAAGGAGAAACCAAAGGAAGATAAGAATCTACAAAATGAAGTTCATTGAAGTTTGGTTAGCATAACATCCCTGGAGCTGCCGTTTCTGGCCACTCCTGGACACTCCTGATGCCATGTCTAGAATCTCAAGTCTGCAACATAATTTTTAAATATCTCTGTATCTTTATGTTATCCTTTCAATTTTCAAATTTCTTGTCAAGTGTATCCAGTGGACCCAGACTTGCACAAGTATCACCTTTGATTCTCAGGGTAGGAAGTAGAGCTCCACTTCCCATCATGACCCTCTTTCCCTGAATAGGAAGGTCTAGAGATATTCAGTAGCCAGACAATAATAATAATAAAAAACACTATATCCTCTTTATTTATTTTTTCTATTTTCTATTTTAAGGAAATGTATTGTAAATTGGCTTTACCTGTTCTTTCCTCTCTTGCACATCCTCTCAGCTTTACTCCTCTTTTGGCTGACAACTGACACTTTTTAATAGAGAAACACAAATTATATATGTGCCATTTATAATAGGCATTTATGTTTACTGTATATTAATATAAATTATGTACTTACCTTAATGCTCCATGTGTTATGTTGCTTGGGTTTACAATTTTAGCAGAGTGCAAAAAAATCAGAGCCAATGAATCAATTAACTTTAGAAAAACTTAATCCTTTTTCATATATATATACATAAATAAAATTGAAGATGTAATTCATTCACATTGTTCAAATTTTATGGTATACTTAATGATGAACAGTGAGGGGTTTATCCCAACTCAGTTACTCTCCTCCAAAGGAAACTAATCTTATGCTTATTCTTACTCTACAGTGACATTCCACAAAGTTGTTTCCCCTCAAATTTTCAATCAGGATTCAGAGTAAGTCACCTCACCATTTAGTTCCTTAGACCTCTCTCTGAGTTACTATCATCCACTTCCAGGTTTACAATACTCTAATAGAATTGAGTCACTTTTCTCAGGTTGTTAGATCAAGATTATTGTCTTGGTCGTTTCTTTTAGTTTTCTCCATCCTACTCTAGTCAGAACAGAGATGCTTTTATTTCCTCTGTATGTGGTTGGAAACTTGTTTTTATGTAGCCATGAATTATTTTACACTTTTTTTTAATGGTATAAACTATGCCTTGAGTTCTCCAGGCTTGGTCACTGATATTCAAAGAAAAATTGATATTCCACAAGAAACGTTTTCTTTCTCAAATGTCTTGATTCTTGGATTAGAAAATTTTATCTGGGTCCTCTTCTTATTTTAAGTCCAGATGGGTAACTGGTGTGTGACCCTAGGTAAAGGAGACTATATAACTACACCTTCTTCTCATGGAATGAGATATTTCTGCTACTATTACTTGTCCTAAACTTTCCCTAGTCTGATATTAATATACTCAATCCAACCTTTTATTGTTATCTCTTTCCCTAGTAATCTTTGTTTTGAAGTCTACTTTATCTAGCATTAATATAGCTACTGTTGCTTTGTTTATACTAATGTTTGCATGGCATAACTTTTACCATTGCATTAACTTACAGATAAGCTTGATTCGTTTGGGACTTGCTTTTAAGCTTTGTTAGGGTATGTGTGGAGTAGCTTTAACCATAGAGATAATTATGTTCTACTACTAAGGTGTGAAGCTTCTGAGATCTCTACTGAGTGCCCTGTGGTAGGTATAGTGAGGTTTCCCTAAGCTGTTTGGTTAGAATTTGAATGCTTCCCAGCCCTGTGTGATATCTGGGAATCATTCAGGTTGGAAATTCCCAGTTATTGTTCTCTGTATAGTCTCATGGATGTTCAGTTTTTTTTTTTTTATGTTCAGTTTTTTACTGCACAAAAATCTCAAACTGTTTTCTCTGCAAATTTCTGGAGTTCTTCCTCTGTATTGTACCTTCTTCTCTGGTACTCTGCCCTACAAATTCCAGTCATCTAAACCTCCCTAAATTCCAATTTCTATACCTTAAATTTAGGGAGACCACAGTTCCTCCCCTGGGTTCATCTTCCCTGTTCCTCTGTCTAGGATATTGCACTATTTACCTTGTTACAGCCTTTTACTGATCACAGTGCTAAGTTGCATGTTGACCAATGTCTGAAAACAGTATCCTTTTTTCCCCCAAGTTTTCTAATTTTTTCTGGAAGAGGGAGGTAAGTCCACTACTAGTTATTCTATCAAAGCAAGAAGAACATTTTATCTTCCTTTTTTAATATACTAAATTTATGTTGTCTATATGTTGTAAGTAAAACAATCACTCACAGTAATGCATGTTGTTTACTTATTAGTGATTGCCTTTCTTAGTTTCCCTTTACTCTTAATAAATTTAATGTCCATTTAGACTTATTTTTGTCAAGATCTTATATGTATACTTACAATACATATATATATATGAATATATATATATATATGTATGTGTGTGTGTATATATATTGATAGAAAGTGTTATCCCATTAGTGATATCATATTTATTCTACCAAAATTTTAATTAAAGTGTGTATTAAAAATAAATAATAACAAGGAAGTCCCATAGATATATATTCTCATATATTTTGCCAAGGTGGGTAGGGACTCAGATTCAATGTTCCAATGGAGCATAAAACTTTTAAAATAATGTATTAAGAAATAAAAACAAAATAGAAAACCTGAAATCAATATTTGAAGATTTCAGAAGGAAAAATAATATTTAAAAAGGAAGCTACCCAATTTTTCTTACCATACTAATTTTTTTGTTCTAATAGACTTAATGTTTTAACTGTTGCATGGGTGAAGTGTTTATGATTACCTGATTTCTTGTAATTTGTCTGTGAGACATTATAAAACTATATATATATATTTGTAAGTAATTTACAATGGTGTGAGATAGAAAGTGCAGAACTGTGATATTTAGTTTATTTTAGTCAAAAGGTTTAGTCACTCATTACCTCAAACGATAAATAATGAATGCCATATATGGAAGTAAAGGAAATAGCAATTTTACAGGATTGCAGAAACAGCTGTATAACTCTACAATTGGAGATAAAATGCAGTTTAGAAGATACAAGCCCAGTCCTCTGGGATCCAGATTATCATATTAGTCTGTTAGCATTATGGATTCATTAAGCTTTCTCCATTGTGGCAATACCATGCCTCTTGACTTTACTTCTCCTGTACGTGTTACTACCAACAAACTGCCTCAGTCTTTACATTGTGCACCTTCTCTTTATATTTTCTTTCTTTTTTTTATGGTTTCTTTTTATTTCTTGCTTCTGCTTACTCACAATTTGACGTATGAGTCACTCTCAGCTTCTCTTGTTGCTAGCAAATGATAGAATTTCCCCATATTTACTGTCTAGTTCATCACCTCTGTTTTGATAGAACTTTTCATGTTGGACACATTTATAAACCACCACAAACCTCAGAAAAAGGCTGGATGTAGAGTAAGAATATACTCCTTCAGAGGGGGCTGTGTTATTGGTAGGAACTGACTTGAGAAATACTCTTCAGATTTGCTCTTCTTAGGGATAATTTCAATATATGTGCAAGAGCAAGACTTTGTATATTAGTTAGGCAGGCTATTTAGTTTTCAAGTAACAGAAAACTAACTGGAATAACTTAAGCAAAAAAAAAAAAAGGTAGAATAAGAAGAAAAAAAAGAAATTAATTACTAAGAAACTACAGTGGCTCAGTTCCCAGGCTCAGATAATGGCTGAACAACAAATAATCTTAAGAAAGCCAAGAAAATCTAGAACTATGGTCTCCGATGCTGTCAGAACTGTCTCTTCATCTTTCATCTTTTCTTCTTTCTTTACTACACTTTATTTTATGACTTGTTTTCCCTATAAAAGGAGGTATATACCCAACAACTCTAGACTTCTATCCTTATGTCTTTGTGACTGGAAAGCAAAAGGCTGTTAACTGATATCTCTAGTTAGAAAAATCTCAAAAAATGGCTGTCTCAGGTTGGTTTAAGTGTCTATCCCTTGACTATCAATGGTGCCCATTGTGGTAGGGTCACATGAGAGAATGGCAGTTCCTACTCAGTCTATATGGCTAAACTGGAAGGAGGGGAAACTGCCTAAAAAGAAATGTGGGAAAGAAGGTATTACAGTCATAGTAATGACAGTGAATATAATCCAAGATTACAATAGTGACTGAAGTGATCTATTAATAAACATTTATTCTTGTTATCCTCACCAACTGCACATTCATAACATGTTTATACAGTAATCTGGATTGCAAACTTTACTTAAGAGAACACTTGTAAAACTTGATTCTTTTTAAAATATAATTTATAATAAAAATAGGCCATTGGAAGTGGTTCCCGAATGAATGAAAACAGCAGCAGTAGCAGCATCAGTAGCTCATCAGAGTCTGAAAGTAGTAGCAGTGATTCAAGTTCTTCAGACGCAGTGATTCCGAATCAGAAATGTTTCCTAAATTTACTGGAGTAAAACAGAATGATTCTTCTTCTAAAGAGAAAGTAAAGATACAATCTTCTGTGCAAGATACAACCTCTGGGAAAACTAGCCTGGTTCATCAGACTACATGTTCAGGTGGAACACCACCAAATCACCACCAGTTAGTTATCAAGTTATCAAGAATCAGAATGTTTACAGAGTGTGGAAAATATTTCACTTTTACAAATTCTGCCTCTTTCAGATAATCCTGAACAATGCTTGAATGGCCTAACTGTGATGCATCAGTCTGGTGATAATGACACAGTGGTGTTAGAATCAGAATGCCAAGTTCCAGTGCAAAAGGACATAAAGATCAAGAATGCAGATTCTTGGAAAAGTTTAGGCAAACCAGTCAAAACATCAGGGGTAATGAAATCATCAGATGAACTCTTCAACCAATTTAGAAAAGCAGTGATAGAAAAGGAAGTGAGAGCTCAAACACAGGAACTAATACAGAAACATCTGGAACAGAATACAAAGGAACCAAAAGTATTTCAAGAAAATCAAAGGGACCATGGCTTCACTCTAGAATCTTTTCCAAATAAAATGCAAAACAAGTGTCTTGGAGAAGAGCAGAAAGAACGTCAGCAGTCACTGTAAGCTCAAGATGGAGGCAAACTCTGGCTTCTCAAAGACTGTAATTTAGCAAGGGGGAAAGAGCAAGAGCGGAGGAGAAGAGAAGCAATGGCTGGTACCATTGATATGACTCTTCAAAGTGACATTATGACAATGTTTGAAAACAACTTTGATTAAAACTAGGTTTTTTAATTAACCATCAACTTAAATGAATAATACAAAAGATTAAAATGCAAATGGTAAAATGATTGCTTTCAGACACCAAGATACCAATCTTATATTGTATTTCGACTGCTTTAAGATGATTAAACAATTTTCACTTAAAAAAAATAAATAAAAAATAATTTATAATAAAAATAGATGAATGCATTCTAAGTCAGAGCATTACTATGACTATGTATATAATTTCAAATAACTGAATACTAAAAACATGCAGTAAATTCTTCAATTGTTTGGAAATATAATCTAGATGTAGTATGGTGAAACAACTTCATTGTGTAACTTAAAGCATTTGAATTAACAAAAGAAAATTTCAGTAGTAATTGTTTCCTGAAGTCTTGATAATTTAAGTATCTTCAAATCCATATGCATATATGATAAATAAATAACATCTGGGAATTTGAAAATTGTGTGATATTTAAAGATAATTTCTTAAGATTTAAAATATTACTATGCAATAGTGTTATTTCTCCCCTAAATTTTCCTTAAAAATCCCTACAATAAATCTCAAGTCAACATTTAAGATATGTCTATTATTATGCTATAACTTATTTCTAAGAGTAGCATAACTTCTTATATTAAATGGATATTTTTGAAAAGGTTATATGAATGTTTAGATACCATAATGTCAAGCTTCCTTCTTGCCTCAGAAACACATGAAGTGACATTTGTGACTCAGTAATATGGGACTGAAATAAAAGATGAAACTATATAACATAATTTCTCATTAGTCACAGTATGCAATTTCAAAATTTCATTTAAAATGTAGGATGTCCTTTGAATATAACACAGAATCATATCTCTACCTGATCAAGAAATGTAGTCTTCTAATAAAATTAATATCATGGCTGTATTACAATGAAAAAAGGCTGAGATATTTTATCATTTCTATTAACATTACTAATAATGACAAAATAAGTAACTAAAATAGAATATGGATTTAGGGAGGGAGGGAGGGAGCGAGAAAAAAAGGAAGGAAGGAAAAGATGAAAGGAAATCTATGCTCAAAGATAGAGTAATTAAAAAGAAAACTTCACTGAATTTTGAACCAAAGTAATTAAAAAATTGAATTTTTATACCCAAGCACATGCAAAATTTCAGGAAGTAGTATTAAAGAAGAACTACACTTAGACAAGTGATGGAAAAATTTTTAAATTACAGGGAAAAAAAGGAAACTCTGTTAATCTCCCATAAAGAGAAAAAGCACAATAGCTATGAAAGAGAATCATACTGTCACTGAATTTCTCATTTGTATAAGTGTAAGTTATACTGTAGGAGAATATCTCAAGAATGGAAAGAAAATGATTGTAAGGCAAGAAACACATGCTCAAGCAAGATAGCATTCATATGGGAAGATAAAATGAAATATTTCCAGCTGTACGAGTTGTATTAAACAGGACTTTCTTAGTTATAAGTGACAGAAACCCATCAAGAATAGTTTATATAACTGAAAAATCCAAAGGTAGACTTGAAGAATAGCTAGATTGATAAGGTCAAAATTTTCATTAAGAATTTCATTATCTCCATATTTTGGTTCTATGTTTGCATCATTCTCAGAAAGACTTTGCTCTTATAGTTGAAAGGTAACCACAGCAACTAGAAATTAACACCTCAGTGGAAAGAGAGCCACATTTTTTCACTCTTTCTAAAAAAGTCCCAGGCATGACTATAACCAGTCCAAACTAGGTCATGTTCTCATCCCTGAACCAATTACTGTGAGTGTCTGATTAGCTGATCATGGATTGGTGCCCAGTTCTTCAGTGAGAGATGATGTTGTCTTGACCACAACCATATAAATGAGAGAAGGGGAAAGATGATCATTGAAAGGAAATTTTAAATTCCATTAGAAAAATAAGATAAAATAGAAAATGGATAGTCACAAAACAAAAACGGTCCATGTATTAGTCAGAATTTTCCAGAGAAACAAAACACTCAATATATCCTTATATATTAATAAGGAATAATCCCACACAATTATGGAGGCAGACAAGTCCCTAGGGTCTCGGCCTAGATTGAAATGTTGTAGTTTTGAATTGATCTTAATCAAAGGGCATAGTAATACTAAGAGATGTGTTAAGTGGTCTCCTGTATTGGAAACACAATCTCCTTTCCTCCATGTGGAGTAGTAGTCCAATTTCCCTTTGGTAATCAGGATCAATCACTGCAGCCAACACCATAACTTCCTGCTTTATCTGTTGATTCAGAGGAATAAGGAGCCCAAAGTGGCTGGAGCCAGTTTTAATTTTTACTTCAGTGGAATCATTGGTGTATTTCATGATGGAAGCATTTCTCTCTAAGATCACTAGACCTGAAAAACATAAGCTCACAGGCATAGGAAGCCAAAATTTTGCTAGTAGGTTATTTGGGGTACAGTGAGTGGGGCCATTTCCACCCCTTTATTCCTGGACCCATGAATCCTGGCTGTGAGAGAAACAGTACTATATATTGGATGCAATTTATAACACATAGAGTGTTCTAGAGAACCTTACACCAGCCCTGCAAGGTGTTTCCACTTAGCTGGCACTGTAACTGAGTCTTCAAAAGGCCATTCCACCTTCCATCGTATCAAGCTATATCCTGCATGGTAGTGAAGAACGTGGTAAAACCAGTGAATTCCATAAGCATGGGCCCACTGTCACACACTATTTGCTGTGAAGTGAGCTCCTTGATCAGAAGTGATGCTGTGTAGAATGCCCTAATAGTGGACAAGGCATTCTGTAAGTCCACAGATGGTAGTTTTGGCAAAAGTATTGTGTGCAAGGAAGGCAAATCCATATTGAGTGTCTACTCCAGTAAAAACAAAACACTGCCCCTTTCATCATGTACATGGTCCAGTGTAATCAATATGGCCCAGGTAGCTGGCTGAGTGACTACCCAGGGATTGCTGTCATTCAGGAGACTCATTGTTGGTCTCTGCTGCTGGCAGATTGGACACTCAGCAGTGGCTGTGCCCAAGTCAGCATTGCTGAGTTGAAGTTCATGTCGCTGAGCCTATGCATAACCTCCATTTCTGCCACCATGACCACAATGTTCATGAGTCCATTGAGTGATGATAGGAGTGGTTAGGGAGAGGCTGACTGGTACTCACAGAACAGGTCATTCTATCCACTTGATTATTAAAATTCTTCTCTACTGAGATCACCTTTTGATGACCATTCACAAAGGACACAATTATCTTCATATGGTTTGCCCATTCAGAGACATCTATCTATATACCTTTCTCAAATTTCTATGTCACCCATGTTTCTTCCAAGTCCCTGACCATCTAGCCAAATCATTGGCCTCAGCCCATGAATCAGTATATAATTGCACATCCAGCCATTTCTCCTTCAAAAAAAAAGTAAGCAATTAGGTGCACTACTGAAAGGTCTGTCTACTGGGATGATCTCCCTTCACCACTATCCTTCAACTATGTTCCAGAAAGGAGCTGCAGTGCTGCAGCTCTCCACCTGTAGATGGTACCTGAATTTCACACAAAACCATCAGTAAACCAGGCCTGATTCTTGTCTTCCTCTGTCAACTGATGGTAGGGAACTCCCCATGAAACCATAGGTGTAGGCTGTGAGAGAGACAGCAATGTAGCAGGAATGGGGACCATGGACATTTTGGCCACTTCTTCATGTAACTTATACCTTCAAGGCCTGCTCTGGCCCAGTTAGTTATAAACCACTTCCATTTGATGATAAAATGCTTCTGTGTATGTGCAATTGTATAACTTGGTGGATCAGATAACACCAAGTTCAGGATGGAAAGCTCACAGCACATGGTAACTTGGTGGCCTACTGTTGCATTCAGTCTTTATTAAGGCCCAGTTGCAGGCAAAAAAAAAAAAAAGTGTCTCAAAAGGAGAGTAGCTACCTTAAGAGGATGGCACAGTTTTGTTGCAAAATCCTAAAGGCATGCACTAAGATTCACCTATAGGGACCTTCCAAAGGCTCCACAGAGCATCCCGATCTGCCACCGACATTTCAAGTACCATTGGATCTGCTGGATCATATGGTCCAAGTGATGTAATTGCTTGCACAATAGCTTGGACCTGCTGCGGAACTTTCCCTTCTTCTGTGCCCCACTTAAAACTAGCAGCTTTTTGGGTTACCCAGTACATGGGCAAAAGTAACACACCCAAATGAGGAATATATTGCCTCCAAAATCCAAAGAGGTCCACTCAGCATTGTGTTTCTCCTTTAGTTGTTGGAGGGGCTAGATGCAACAATTTGTTCTTCACCTTTGAAGGGATAGCTCAACATACCCCATAACACTAGACACGTAGATATTTCACTGAAGTAGACAACCTATAAGAGTTTGTTAGATTTATTCCCCATCCTCTGATAAGCAAATGTCTTGCCAATAAGTAGGCTGTTACTTCTGGTTTACTAGGTTCAATCAGCATAAATTTATCAATGTAATGGATCACTGTGAAAACTTGCAGAAGGAAAAGGCGACTAAGATCCACATGAACTAAATAATGACATAGGGCCAGATAGTAGACATACCTCTGAAATAGGACAGTAAAAGTATATTTCTCACCTTGCCAGCTGAAAGAAAACTGCTTCTGGTCATCTTTATTAACAGGTATGGAGAAAAAGCATTTGTCCATTTCTTCCAGGTTGTCCATTTTATTGGCATATAGGTGCTTGTAGTAATCTCTCATGATCCTTTGTATTTCTGCAATGTCAGTAGTTACTTCTTTTTCATTTCTAATTCTAATAATTTGAGTCTTCTCCCTATTTTTCTTGTTGAGTCTGGCTAATGGTTTATCAATTTTGTTTATCCTCTCAAAGAACCAGCTTTATTTTTATTGATCTTTGCTATTGTTTCCTTCATTTCTTTTTCATTTATTTCTGCTCTGACTTTTATGATTTATTTCCTTCTGCTAACTTTGGGGTTCTGTGATCTTTCTCTAAAGGCTTTAGATGTAAGTTAGGTTGTTTATTTGAGATGACTCTTGTTTCTTGAGGTAAGTTTGTATTGCTATAAACTTCCCTCTTAAAACTGCTTTTCCTGCATCCCATAGGATTTGGGTCATAATTTTTTTTTTAAACATATTTATTGGAATAAAATTGCTTTACAAAGGGGTGTTAGTTTCTGCTTTACAACAAAATGAATCGGTTATATATATATATATATATATATATATATATACACACATATGTTCCAATATCTATTCCCTCTTGCGTCTCCCTCCCTCCAACCCTCCCTATCCCACCCCTCCAGGCGATCACAAAGCACCGAGCTAATCTCCCTGTGCTATGTGGCTGCTTCCCACTAGCTATCTACCTTATGTTTGTTAGTGTATATATGTCCATGCCTCTCTCTTGCTTTGTCATAGCTTACCATTCCCCCTCCCCATATCCTCAAGTCCATTCTCTAGTAGGTCTGTGTCTTTATGCCTGTCTTACCCCTAGGTTCTTCATGACATTTCTTTTTCTTAAATTCCATATATATGTGTTAGCATACGGTATTTATCTCTCTCTTTCTGACTTACTTCACTCTGTATGACATACTCTAAGTCTATCCACCTCATTACAAATAGCTCAATTTCGTTTCTTTTTATGGCTGAGTAATATTCCATTGTATATATGTGACACATCTTCTTTATCCATTCATCCGATGGTAGACATTTAGGTTGTTTCCATCTCCAGGCTATTGTAAATAGAGCTGCAATGAAAAATTTGGTTCATGACTCTTTTTGAAGTATGGTTTTCTCAGGGTATATACCCAGTAGTGGGATTGCTGGGTCATATGGTAGGTCTACTTGTAGTTTTTTAAAGAACTTCCATACTGTTCTCCACAGTGGTTATATCAATTTACATTCCCACCAACAGTGCTAGAGGGTTCCCTTTTCTCCACACTCTCTCCAGCATTTATTGTTTCTAGATTTTTTGATGATGGCCATTCTGACTGTTGTGAGATGATATCTCATTGTAGTTTTGATTTGCATTTCTATAATGATTAGTGATTTTGAGCATTCTTTCATGTTTTTGTTGGCAGTCTGTATATCTTCTTTGGAGAAATGTCTATTTAGGTCTTCTGCCCATTTCTGGATTAGGTTGTTTGTTTTTTGTTATTAAACTGCATGAGCTGCTTGTAAATATTGGAGATTAATCTTTTGTCAGTTGCTTCATTTGCAAATACTTTCGCCCATTCTGAGGGTTGTCTTTTGGTCTTGTTTATGGTTTCCTTTGCTGTGCAAAAGCTTTGAAGTTTCATTAGGTCCCATTTGTTTATTTTTGTTTTTATTTCCATTTCTCTAGGAGGTGGGTCAAAAAGGATCTTGCTGTGATTTATGTCATAGAGTGTCCTGCCTATGTTTTCCTCTAAGAGTTTGATAGTTTCTGGCCTTATATTTAGGTCTTTAATCCATTTTGAGCTTATTTTTTGTATGGTGTTAGGGAGTGATCTAATTTCATACTTGTACATGTACCTGCCCAGTTTTCCCAGCACCACTCTTTGAGAGGCTGTCCTTTCTCCACTGTACATTCCTGCATCCTTTATCAAAGATAAAGTGACCATATGTGCATGGGTTTATCTCTGGGCTTTCTATCCTGTTCCATTGATCTATCTTTCTGTTTTTATGCCAGTACCATACTGTCTTGATTTCTGTAGCTTTGTAGTATAGTCTGAAGTTAGGGAGGCTGATTCCTCTGGCTCCATTTTGCATTCTCGAGATTGCTTTGGCTATTCGGGGTCTTTTGTGTTTCCATACAAATTGTGAAATTTTTTCTTCTAGTTCTGTGAAAAATGCCAGTGGTAGTTTGATAGGGAATTCACTGACTCTGTAGGTTGCTTTAGGTAGTATCGTCATTTTCACAATGTTGATTCTTCCAATCCAAGAACATGGTATATCTCTCAATCTATTTGGATCATATTTAATTTCTTTCATCAGTGTCTTATAATATTCTGCATACAGGTCTTTTGTCTCCTTAGGTAGGTTTATTCCTAGATATTTTATTCTTTTTGTTGCAATGATAAATGGGAGTGTTTCCTTGATTTCATTTTCAGATTTCTCATCATTAGTGTATAGGAATGCCAGAGATTTCTGTGCATTAATTTTGTATCCTGCTACTTTACCAATTTCATTGATTAGCTCTAGCAGTTTTCTGGTAGCATATTTAGGATTCTCTATGTATAGTATCATGTCATCTGCAAACAGTGACAGCTTTACTTCTTCTTTTCTGATTTGGATTCCTTTTATTTGCTTTTCTTCTCTGATTGCTGTGGCTAAAACTTCCAAAACTATGTTGAATAAGAGTGTTGAGAGAGGACTTCCGGGAAGATGGCGGAAGAGTAAGACGCGGAGATCACCTTCCTCCCCACAGATACACCAGAAATACATCTACGCGTGGAACAACTCCTACGGAGCACCTACTGAATGCTGGCAGAAGACCTCAGACCTCCCAAAAGGCAAGGAACCCCCCACGTACCTGGTTAGGGCAAAAGAAAAAACTAAACAGAGACAAAAGGATAGGGACGGGTCCTGCACCAGCGGGAGAGAGCTGTGAAGGAGGAAAAGTGTCCACACACTAGGAAGCCCCTTCGTGGGTGGAGACTTCGGGAGGCGGAGTGGGGGAGCTTGGGAGCCGCGGAGGAGAGCACAGCAACAGGGGTGCGGCGGGCAAAGCGGACAGATTCCAGCGCAGAGGATCGGGCCGACCGGAACTCACCAGCCGAGAGGCTTGTCTGCTCGCCCGCCGGGGCGGGCGGGACTGGGAGCTGAGGCTCCGGCTTTTGTCGGAGCGCTGGGAGAGGACTGAGGTTGGCGGCGTGAACACAGCCTGCAGGGCGTTAGTGCACCGCGGCTAGCCGGGAGAGAGTCCGGGGAAAAGTCTGGACCTGCCGAAGAGGCAAGAGACTTTTACGTCCCTCTTTGTTTCCTGGTGCACGAGGAGAGGGGATTAAGAACGCTGCTTAAGAGAGCTCCAGGGACGGGCGCGAGCCGCGGCTAAAAGTGCGGAGCCCAGAGACAGACATGAGACGCTAAGGCCGCTGCTGCCGCCACCAGGAGGCCTGTGTGCGAACACAGGTCACTAGCCACACGCCCTTCCGGGGAGCCTGTGCAGCCCGCCACTGCCAGGGTCCCGGGATCCAGGGACAACTCCCCCGGGAGAACGCACGGCGCGCCTCAGGCTGCAACGTCACCCCGGCCTCTGCCGCTGCAGGCCCGCCCCACACTCCGTGACCCTCCCTACCCCCCGGCCTGAGTGAGCCAGAGCCTCCGAATCAGCGGCTCCTTTAACCCCGTCCTGTCTGAGCAAAGAACAGACGCCCTCCGGTGACCTACACGCACAGGCGGGGCCAAATCCAAAGCTGAGCCCCTGGGAGCTGTGAGAACAAAGAAGAGAAAGGGAAATCTCTCCCAGCAGCCTCAGAAGCAGCGGATTAAAGCTCCACAATCAACTTGATATACCCTGCATCTGTGGAATACCTGAATAGTCAACGAATCATCCCAAATTAAGGAGCCCTGTGGATGAAAGGCTCTTGGTGCTGCAGCCAGGAGTCAGTGCTGTGCCTCTGAGGTGGGAGAGCCAACTTCAGGACACTGGTCCACAAGAGGCCTCCCAGCTGCACATAATATCAAACAGCAAAAATCTCCCAGAGATCTCCATCTCAACGCCAGCACCCAGCTTCACTCAACGACCAGCAAGCTACAGTGCTGGACATCCTATGCCAAACAACTAGCAAGACAGGAACACAACCCCACCCATTAGCAGAGAGGCTACCCAAAATCATAATAAGTCTACAGACACCCCAAAACACACCACCAGACATGGACCTGCCCACCAGAAAGACAAGATCCAGCCTCATCCACCAGAACACAGGCACTAGTACCCTCCACCAGGAAGCCGACACAACCCACTGAACCAACCTTAGCCACTGGGGACAGACACAAAAAACAACAGGAACTACGAACCTTCAGCCTGCAAAAAAGGAGACCACAAACACAGTAAGATAAGCAAAATGAAAAGACAGAAAAACACACAGCAGATGAAGGAGCAAGATAAAAACCCACCAGACCTAACAAATGAAGAGGAAATAGGCAGTCTACCGGAAAAAGAATTCAGAATAATGATAGTAAGGTTGATCCGAAATCTTGGAGATAGAATGCACAATAGAATGGACAAAATGCAAGAATCAGTTAACAAGGACCTAGAAGAACTAAAGATGAAACAAGCAACGATGAACAACACAATAAATGAAATTAAAAGTACTCTAGATGGGATCAATAGCAGAATAACTGAGGCAGAAAAACGGATAAGTGACCTGGAAGATAAAATAGTGGAAATAACTACTGCAGAGCAGAATAAAGAGAAAAGAATGAAAAGAACTGAGGACAGTCTCAGAGACCTCTGGGACAACATTAAACGCACCAACATTCGAATTATAGGGGTTCCAGAAGAAGAAGAGAAAAAGAAAGGGACTGAGAAAATATTTGAAGAGATTATAGTTGAAAACTTCCCTAATATGGGAAAGGAAATAGTTAATCAAGTCCAGGAAGCACAGAGAGTCCCATACAGGATAAATCCAAGGAGAAATACGCCAAGACACATATTAATCAAACTGTCAAAAATTAAATACAAAGAAAACATATTAAAAGCAGCAAGGGAAAAACAACAAATAACACACAAGGGAATTCCCATAAGGTTAACAGCTGATCTTTCAGCAGAAACTCTGCAAGCCAGAAGGGAGTGGCAGGACATATTGAAAGTGTTGAAGGAGAAAAACCTGCAACCAAGATTACTCTACCCAGCAAGGATCTCATTCAGATTTGATGGAGAAATTAAAACCTTTACAGACAAGCAAAAGCTGAGAGAGTTCAGCACCACCAAACCAGCTCTACAACAACTGCTAAAGGAACTTCTCTAGGCAAGAAACACAAAAGAAGGAAAAGACCTACAATAACAAACCCAAAACAATTAAGAAAATGGGAATGGGAACACACATATTGATAATTACCTTAAATGTAAATGGACTAAATGCTCCCACCAAAAGACACAGATTGGCTGAATGGATACAAAAACAAGACCCATATATTTGCTGTCTACAAGAGACCCACTTCAGACCTAGAGACACATACAGACTGAAAGTAAGGGGATGGAAAAAGGTATTTCATGCAAATGGAAACCAAAAGAAAGCTGGAGTAGCAATTCTCATATAAGTTATATATATATATATATATATATATATATATATATATATATGTAGTTTGCTTGAGTGCAGTGTTTTTTGTTTTCTGTACTGAATTCATTAGCATGGGTCGGTATAAAATTTAGCATAGGTCAATATGTAATTTGTAAACTAATAAGGTCTTAAAAGTGAGGAATTAAGTCTTTTAAATTTAATTATTTATTGTAAAGAGCAGAATAGCATACATAAACAGGTGCCTAAGGAAAAAAAAAATCAAGTTATCAAATGGAAGATAAGGACACTTACAGTATGAAATACATATATATATATATGTACATACATATATATATATGTACATCTGAGGGGGAAGGAAGGATGGTGCAATAAGGAGAGGGACTCAAAGCATTTGTCAGGTTTATTGCTTATAACCTGCATAGTATGGTACGTGTGTCCTTTTTATAGCTCTTTTTACAGTTTTGTAATTTGATATATTTGATAAGTAACAAATCTTTAGGGGCTGAAAGTTTTTTTCATCGTAAATGTAATGGACATTCATTTTACCAAATGACTGAAATACAGTTCACTACAGAGATGAAAACATCAATAATCAGCAAACCCACCATCACTGGAAAAAAAGAAACATTTTACTGAGTTCTGTTCCCTTATTTTTAATTTGCTTGCATATACGCAAATATATTGTATATACATTACATTGACATTTCATAGAACTGTGATGCTATATATACAGTTTTTATGTTAAAAAAAAAAAAAAGAGTGTTGAGAGTGGGCAACCTTGTCTTCTTCCTGATCTTAGTGGAAATGCTTTCAGTTTTTCACCATTGAGGATGATGTTGGCTGTGGGTTTGTCATATATGGCCTTTATTATGTTGAGGAAAGTTCCCTCTATGCCTACTTTCTGCAGGGTTTTTATCATAAATGGGTGTTGAATTTTGTCAAAAGCTTTATCTGCATCTATTGAGATGATCATATGTTTTTTCTTTCTTGGTGACATCCTTGTCTGGTTTTGGTATCAGGGTGATGGTGGACTCATAGAATGAGTTTGGGAGTGTTCCTCCAACTGCTGTATTTTGGAAGAGTTTGAGAAGGATAGGTGACAGCTCTTCTCTAAATGTTTGATAGAATTCATCTGTGAAGCCATCTGGTCCTGGGTTTTTGTTTGTTGGAAGATTTTTAATCACAGTTTCAATTTCAGTGCTTGTGATTGGTCTGTTCATATTTTCTATTTCTTCCTGATTCAGTCTTGGCAGGTTGTGCCTTTCTAAGAATTTGTCCATTTCTTCCAGGTTTTCCATTTTATTGGCATAGAGTTGCTTGTAGTAATCTCTCATGATCTTTTGCATTTCTGCAGTGTCAGTTGTTACTTCTCCTTTTTCATTTCTAATTCTATTGATTTGAGTCTTCTCCCTTTTTTTCTTGATGAGTCTGGCTAATGGTTTATCAATTTTGTTTGTCTTCTCAAAGAACCAGGTTTTAGTTTTATTGATCTTTCCTATCATTTCCTTCATTTCTTTTTCATTTATTTCTGATCTGATTTTTATGATTTCTTTCCTTCTGTTAACTTTGGGGTATTTTGTTCTTCTTTCTCTAATTGCTTTAGGTGCAAGGTTAGGTTGTTTATTCGAGATGTTTCCTGTTTCTTGAGGTAGGATTGTATTGCTATCAACTTCCCTCTTAGAACTCCTTTTTTTGCATCCCATAGATTTTGGATCATCGTGTCTCCATTGTCATTTGTTTCTAGGTATTTTTTTTTATTTCCTCTTTGATTTCTTCAGTGATCACTTTGTTATTACGTAGTGTATTGTTCAGCCTACAAATGTTTGTATTTTTTACAGACCTTTTCCTGTAATTGATATCTATTCTCATAGCCTTGTGGTCGGAAAAGATACTTGATTCAATTTCAATTTTCTGAAATTTACCAAGGCTTGATTTGTGACCCAAGATATAATCTATCCGGGAGAATGTTCCATGAGCAATAGAGAAAAATGTGTATTCTGTTGTTTTTGGATGGACTATCCTATAAATATCAAATAAGTCCATGTTGTTTAATGTATCATTTAAAGCTTGTGTTTCCTTATTTATTTTCATGCTGGATCATCTGTCCATTGGTGAAAGTGGGGTGTTAAAGTCCCCTACTATGGATGTGTTACTGTCGATTTCCCCTTTTATGCCTGTTAGTATTTGCTTTCTGTATTGAGGTGCTCCTATATTGGGTGCATAAATATTTACAATTGTTATATCTTCTTCTTGGATCAATCCCTTGCTCATTATGTAGTGTCTTTCTTTGTCCCTTCTAATAGTCTTTATTTTAAAGTCATGTTGTCTGATATGAGAATTTCTACTCCAGCTTTCTTTTGGATTCCATTTGCATGAAATAACATTTTCCATCCCATTACTTTCAGTCTGTATGTGTCTCTAGGTCTGAAGTGGGTCTCTTGTAGACAGCAAATATATGGGTCTTCTTTTTGTATCCATTCAGCCAATCTGTGTCTTTTGGTGGGAGTATTTAGTCCCTTTACATTTAAGGTAATTATCAATATGTATGTTCCTATTCCCATTTTCTTAATTGTTTTGGGTTCGTTATTGTAGGTCTTTTCCTTCTCTTGTGTTTCTTGCAGAGAAAAGTTCATTTAGCAGTTTTTGTAGAGCTGGTTTGGCAGTACTGAGCTCTCTCAGCTTTTACTTGTCTGTAAAGGTTTTAATTTGTCCATCAAATCTGAATGAGATCCTTTCTGGTTACAGTCACCTTGGTTGCAGGTTTTTCTCCTTCATCACTTTAAATATGTCCTGCCAGTCCTTTCTGGCTTGCAGAGTTTCTGCTGAAAGATCAGCTGTTAACCTTATGGGGATTTCCTTGTATGTTATTTGCTGTTTTTCCCTTGCTGCTTTTAATATTTTTTTTTTGTATTTAATTTTTGACAGTTTGATTAATATGTGTCTTGGCATGTTTCTCCTTGGATTTATCCTGTATGGGACTCTCTGTGCTTCCTGGACTTGATTAACTATTTCCTTTCCCATATTAGGGAAGTTTTCAACTATAAACTGTTCAAATATTTTCTCTGTCCCTTTCTTTTTCTCTTCTTCTGGAACCCCTATAATTCAAATGTTCATGTCTTTAATGTTTTCCCAGAGGTTCTGAGACTGTCCTCAGTTCTTTTCATTCTTTTTTCTTTATTCTGCTCTGCAGTAGTTATTTCCACTCTTTTAACTTCCAGGTCACTTATCCGTTCTTCTGCCTCAGTTATTCTGCTATTGATCCCATCTAGAGTATTTTTCATTTCATTTATTGTGTTGTTCATCATTGTTTGTTTCATCTTTAGTTCTTCTAGGTTCTTGTTAAATGTTTCTTGCATTTTCTCCATTCTATTTCCAAGATTTTGGATCATCTTTACTATCATTATTCTGAATTCTTTTTCAGGTAGACTGCCTATTTCCTCTTCATTTGTTTTTTCTGGTGGGTTTTTATCTTGCTCTTTCATCTGCTGTGTGTTTTTCTGTCTTCTCATTTTGCTTATCTTACTGTGTTTGGGGTCTCATTTTCACAGGCTGCAGGTTCATAGTTCCTGTTGTTTTTGGTGTCTGTCCCCAGTAGCTAAGTTTTGTTCAGTGGGTTGTGTAGGCTTCCTTGTGGAGGGGACTAGTGCCTGTGTTGTGGTGTATGTGGCTGGATCTTGTCTTTCTGTTGGGCAAGTCCACATCTGGTGGTGTGTTTTGGGGTTATGATTTTAGGCATTTAGGCATTTATTATGATTTTAGGCAGCCTCTCTGCTAATGGGTGTGGTTGTGTTCCTGTCTTGCTAGTTGTTTGGCATAGGATGTTCAGCACTGTGCCTTGCTGGTTGTTGAATGAAGCTGGGTGCTGGCATTGAGATGGAGTTCTCTGGGAGATTTTTGCCATTTTATATTATGTGGAGCTGGGAGGTCTCTTGTGGACCAGTGTCCTGAATTTGGCTCTCCCACCTCAGAGGCACAGCACAGACTCCTGGCTTTAGCACCAAGAGCCTTTCATCCACACCACTCAGAATAAAAGGGAGTAAAAGTAGAAAGAAAGAATTAGTAGAGGTAGAAGGCAAGAAAGAAAGAATGAAAGAAAGAAAGAAAGAAAGAAAGAAAGAAGGGAGGGAGGGAGGGAGGAAGGAAGGAAGAGAGGAGGGAAGGAAGGGAAAAAGAAAGAAAGAAGATAAAGTAAAATGTAATAAAGTAAGATGAAATATAATAAAGTTATTTAAATAAAAAAATAATTATTAAGAGAAAAAAAAACGGATGGATAGAGCCCTAGGACAAATGGTGGAAGCAAAGCTATACAGACAAAATCTCACACAGAAGCATACACATACACACTCACAAAAAATGGAAAAGGGGAAAAATCACAAATCTTGCTCTCAAAGTCCACCTCCTTAATTTGGGATGATTCATTGTCTATTCATGTATTCCACAGATGCAGGGTACATCAAGTTGATTGTGGAGCTTTAATCCGCTACTTCTGAGGCAGCTTGGAGAGACTTCCCCTTTTCTTCTTTGTTCTCACAGCTCCCAGAGGCTCAGCTTTGGATTTGGCCCTGCCTCTTCGTATAGGTCACCAGAGGGCATCTGTTCTTCACTCAGACAGGATGGTGTCAAAGGAGCAGCTGATTCGGGGGCTCTGGCTCACTCAGGCCGGAGGGAGAAAGGGGCACGGAGTGCAGGGCAAGCCTGCAGCGGCAGAGGCCAGCGTGATGTTGCACCAGCCTGACGCATGCCATGCGTTCTCCCGGGGGAGTTGTCCCTGTATCCTGGGACCCTGGCAGTAGTGGGCTGCCCAGGCTGTCCGGAAGGGGGGTGTTGATAGTGACTTGTGCTCGCACACAGGCTTCTTGGTGGCGGCAGCAGCAGTCTTAACATCTCATGCCTGTCTCTGGGGTCCGCGCTTTTAGCCGCAGCTCGCATCCATCTCTGGAGCTCCTTTAAGCAGTGCTCTTAATCCCCTCTCCTCCCTCACCAGGAAACAAAGAGGGAAGAAAAAGTCTCTTGCCTCTTTGGCAGGTCCAGAATTTTACCCAGACTCCCCGCCAGCCATGGTGCACTAACCCCCTCCAGGCTGTGTTCAAGCCGACAACCCCAGTCCTCTCCCTGTGCTCCGACCGAAGCCCTAGCCTCAGCTTCCAGCCCCGTCCACCCTGGCAGGTGAGCAGACGAGCCTCTCGGGCTGCTGAGTGCCAGTCAGCACCGATCCTCTGTGCGGGAATCTCTCCGCTTTGCTCTCCACACCCCTGTTGCTGTGCTCTCCTCCATGGCTCCGAAGCTTTCCCTCTCCACCACCTGCAGTCTCTGTCCGCGAAGGGGCTTCCTAGTGTGTGGAAAACTTTCCTCCTTCACACTCCCACTGGTGCAAGTCCCGTCCCTATCCTTCTGTCTCTGTTTATTCTTTTTTCTTTTGCCCTACCCAGGTACATGGGGACTTTCTTACCTTTTGGGAGGTCTGAGGTCTTCTGCCAGCGTTCAGTAAGTGTTCTTTAGGAGATGTTCCACGTGTAACTGTATTTCTGGTGTATCTGTGAGGAGGAAGGTGATCTTCACGTCTTACTCTTCCACCATCTTACTGGAAGTCTCCATCATGTTTTCATTGTCATTTGTTTCTAGGTATATTTTGATTTCCTCTTTGATTTATTCAGTGATATCTTGGTTATTTAATAGTATATTGTTTAGCCTCTATGTTTTGTATTTTTTACAGATTTTTTCCTGTAATTGATATCTAGTCTCATAATGTTGTGGTCAGAAAAGATACTTCATACAATTTCAATTTTCTTAAAGTTACCAAGGCTTGATATGTGAACCAAGATATGACCTATCCTGGAGAATGTTCCATGAGCACTTGAGAAGAATGTGTATTCTGTTGTTTTTGGATGGAATATCCTTTAAATATCAATTAAGTCCATCTTGGTTAATGTATTATTTAAAGCTTCTGTTTCCTTATCTATCTTCATTTTGGATGATCTGTCTATTGGTGAAAGTGGAGTGTTAAAGTCCCCTACTATGATTGTGTCACTGTCAATTTCCCCTTTGATGGCTGTTAGCATTTGCCTTCTGTATTGAGGTGCTTCTATGTTGGGTGCATAAATATTTGCAATTGCTATATCTTCTTCTAGGATTGATCCCTTGATCATTATGTAGTGTCCTTCTTTGTCTCTTGTTGGAGTCTTTATTTTAAAGTCTGTTTTGTCTGAGATGAGAACAGCTACTCCAGCTTTCTTTTGATTTCCATTTGCATGGAATATCTTTTTCCATCCCCTCACTTTCAGTCTGTATGTGTCTCTAGGTCTGAAGTGGTTCTCTTGTAGACAGCATATATGTAGGTCTTGTTTTTGTATCCATTCATCCAGTCTATGTCTTTTGGTTGGAGCATTTAATCCATTTACATTTAAGGCAATTTTTGATATGTATGTTCCTATTACCATTTTCTTAATTGTTTTGCGTTTGTTATTGTAGGTCTTTTCCTTCTCTTGTGTTTCTTTCCTTTAGCATTTGTTGTAAAGCTGTTTTGGTGGTGCTGAACTCTTAACTTTTGCTTGTCTGTAAAGGTTTTAATTTCTGCATTGAATCTGAATGAGTTTCTTGCTGGTTAGTATAATCTTTGTTGTAGGTTTTTCTCTTTCATTACTTTAAATATGTCCTGCCACTCCCTTCTGGCTTGCAGAGTTTTTGCTGAAAGATCAGCTGTTAACCTTACTGGGATTCACTTATATGTTATTTGTTGTTTTTACCTTGGTGCTTTTAATATTTTTTCTTTGTATTTAATTTTTGATAGTTTGATTAATATGTGTCTTGGCGTGTTTCTCCTTGGGTTTATCCTGTATGGGACTCTCTGCACTTCCTGTATTTGATTGACACTTTCCTTTCCCACATTAGGGAAGTTTTCAACTACAATCTCTTCAAATATATTATCTGTTCTTTTTTTTTTTCTCTTCTTCTTCTGAGACCCCTATCATTCGAATGTTGGTGTGTTTAATGTTGTCCCAGAGGTCTCTGAGACTGTCCTCAATTCTTTTCATTCTTTTTTCTTTAGTCTGCTCTGTGGTAGTTATTTCCATTATTTTATCTTCCAGGTCTCTTATCCATTCTTCTGCCTCAGCTATTCTGTTATTGATTCATTCTAGAGAATTTTACATTTCATTTATTGTGTTGTTCATCATTGTTTATTTGCTCTTTAGCTCTTCTCAGTCTTTGTTAAACATTTATTGTATTTTCTCCATTCTCTTTCCAAGATTTTGGATCATCTTTACTGTCATTACTCTGAACTCTTTTTCAGGTAGACTGCCTATTTCCTCTTCATTTGTTTGGTCTGGTGGGTTTTTACTTTGCTCTTTCATCTGCTGTGTGTTTCTCTGTCTTCTCATTTTGCTTAACTTACTGTGTTTGTGGTCTCCTTTTCACAGGCTGCAGCTTCGTGGTTCCCATTATTTTTCGTGTCTGCCCCCAGTGGCTATGGATGGTTCAGTGCATTGTGTAGGCTTTCTGGTGGAGACGGCTAGTGCTTGTGTTCTGTTGTATGAGGCTGGATCTTGTCTTTCTGGTGCACAGGACTGTGTCTGGTGGTGTGTTTTGGGGTGTCTGTGACCTTATTGTGATTTTAGGCAGCCTCTCTGCTGATGGGTGGGGTTGTGTTCCTGTCTTGCTTGTTGTTTGTCCTAGGGTGTCCAGCACTGTAGCTTGGTCATTGTTGAGTGGAGCTGGGTCTTAGCGTTAAGATGGAGATCTCTCGGAGAGCTTTCACTGCTTGATATTATGTGGAGCTGGTAGGTCTCTAGTGGACCAACATCCTGGACTTGGCTGTCCCATCTCAGAGGCACAGGCCTGACACCCAGGCATGAAGACCCTGTCAGCCACATAGCTGAGAAGAAATGGGAGAAAAAATGAAAGAAAGAAAGAAAGAAAGAAAGAAAGAAAGAAAGAAAGAAAGAAAGAAAGAAAGAAAGAAAGAAAGAGAGAAAGAAAAAATAAAATAAACTTATTAAAATAAAAAAACTATTAATAATTTAAAAAATTAAAAGTAATTAAAAAGAAAGAAGTGAGCAACCAAACCAAAAACAAATCCATCAATGATAACAAGTGCTAAAATATATGCTAAAAAAACAAACAAACAAAAATGGGACAGACAGAACCCTAGGAAAATGGTAAAAACAAAGCTATGCAGACCACCAAATCACACCAAGAAGCATACACATACACACTCACCAAAAGAGAAAAAGAAAAAAATATATATATATATATTTTTAAAAAAAGGAAGAGAGCAATGAAATCAATAAACAAATCTACCAATGATAATAAACTCTAAATATTAAGCTAAGATAAACATAGGACCAGAAACAAATTAGATGTAGAAAGCAACCCTGAAGTCTGCAGTTGCTCCCAAAGTCCACCACCTCAATTCTGAGGTGATTCATTGTCTATTCATGGATTCCAGAGATGCAACAATGTACATCAAGTTAATTGTGGAGATTTATTCCACTGCTCCTGAGGCTGCTGGGAGAAATTTCCCTTTCCCTTCTTTGTTCGCACAGCTCCTGGGGTTTAGCTTTGGATTTGGCCCCACCTCTTAGTTTAGGTTGGCTGAGGGCATCTTTTCTTCATTCAGACAGGACAGGGTTAAAGTAGCAGCTGATTAGGGGGCTCTGGCTCACTCAGGCCAGGGGGAAGGAGGTGTATGGAATGTGGGGTGAGCCTGCAATGGCAGAGGCCAGCGTGACATTGCAACAGCCTGAGGCAGGCCCTGTGTTCTCCCAGGGAAGTTGTCCCTGGATCCCGGGACCCTGGCAGTGGCAGTGGCAGGCTGCACAGTCTCCTGGGATGGGAGGTGTGGATAGTGACCTGTGCTTGCATACAGGCTTTTTGTTGGTTTCAGCAGCAGCCTTAGCATTTCACACCCATCTCTGGTGTCTGGGCTGATAGCTGCAGCTCACACCCGTCTCTGGAGCTCGTTTAGGTGGTGTTCTGAATCCCCTCTCCTCGTGCACCCCGAAACAATGGTCTCTTGCTTCTTAGGCAGTTCCAGACTTTTTCCTGGACTCCCTCCCAGCTAGCTGTGGTGCACTAGCCCCCTTCAGGCTGTGTGCACACAGCCAACCCCAGTCCTCTCCCTGGGATCTGACCTCTGAAGCCAGAGCCTGAGCTCCCAGTCCCCTCCCACCATGGTGGGTAAGCAGACAAGCCTCTCAGGCTGGTGAGTGCTGGTCAACACCTCTACTCTGTGGGAGAATCTCTCTGCTTTGCCCTCTGCACCGCTGCTGTTGTGCTGTCCTCTGCGGCTCTGAAGTTTCCCCCCTGCCACCCCCGTCTCCACCAGTGAAGGGGCTTCCTAGTGTGTGGAAATATTTCCTCCTTCACAGCTCCCTCCTAGAGGTGCAGGTCCTGTCCCTATTCTTTTGTCTCTGTTTTTTCTTTTTTCTTTTGCCCTACCCAGGTACGTGGGGAGTTTCTTGCCTTTTGGGAAGTCTGAGGTCATCTGCCAGTGTTCAGTAGGTGTTCTGTAGGAGTTGTTCCACATGTAGATGTATTTCTGAAGTATTTCTGGTAAGGAAGATGATCTCCATGTCTTAGTCCTCGCCATCTTGAAGGTCTCCCATCAGGGTCTTTACACACTTCCCATTCCAATTTTCAGGATACTCTTCTTTCCCTTTAACAGCAGACACCATGAGAGGCTGGAAGTTCAACTTGTGTTGTAATTCAACCATTAATAGGATGCAATTCTGCATTTGATTTTTGTCAATCTCTGCATGGAGAGTTAAACACATACAAAACCTCTTATCCCCGTACTCCTGTGTGTGTGTGTGTGTGTGTGTGTGTGTGTGTGTGTGTGTGTGCCTTTTGGTGGTTTAGGGATAGAGACAAAATACTTGAGCAAAAACCTTCTACAATGATGTTATATGAAATTCAAAGTATATAGTCACCTAAGATGGTGGGGTCACATTATTGCACAGTTAAATAAATTACTTAGGTACACTGTTCAGCTGGTATAGAGTTCTGGAGTTCCAGGTGTAAGTTCCAAGTCCATCCATGTGACAGTCCCACCTGTCATTTCAGCCTGGTTTAGTTATCTAAGAGGACAATTCTTGGCTGTGTGGATAGCTTGAACTTGAAGAACAGTGGCAGCATATGTGTAGCTGGGGGGGAAGAGGAATATGTTTCCTCCCACTGAGTAAGTTATCTAGAGTTATTTTAACATCTTTATTGGAGTATAATTGCTTTACAGTGGTGTGGTAGTTTCTACTTTAGAATTTTAAACAATTTTAAAATACGATAAGTGACTCCTGAGATTTTGCTTAAAAACCATTAGGTAAGACACCATTAAAACAAAACATGATGTAAACGGGGAAAGTAGCCAATGAGTGACATTATTTTAGTGTGTACTCTCTGCCACCTACCAATGAAGCAGGCTCCATCCATCCACTTGTCCCCACTTCCAAGCTTGCTCTACCTTATAAAAAACTTCAGAATGCCTCTGTCCAACAACCTTGGAAAATATGATTTTATTCTAAAAAATTTTATTGGAGTTTTATACCACATTTATTGTTTATACTATTATAATTTTGACTATCATGATAATGGTCCTGTATCTCGTATCATCCCTATCATTCATATGATTCTCCCCTTATATCTTCTCCCCATTCACCTTGTTCTCCTGATCTATACCACTGAGCCTCACCACCACCCAGCTGGTAGTGCCCATGGGAGATTTCGCTCTGCTCACCAGTCACTCTGAGCATTCTAATATGCTTGAAGAATCTGAAGACTCCCAGGCTATGGGTATTATTTCTGTAATTAAAACACTCTAGATCATCATACTTAATATGATTTGTAAGACTTTGCAGGCCAAAAACCTCAGATTCTTGTTATTCCATCTGTCCAATGAAGTGTCCTTGCATTTGTGCTAAACCAATAAAAATAGACTATATTTTAAATCTGAGGAAATATCAACCAACTTTTATAATTTTAATAAACTTTTCCTACCCTATCTAACATACCATGTCAATGTTACAATAATGGCATATCTGGCAGTGTGGAATCATAGCTTAAAGTACTGTAGCACTACTGCTGGGTGTCATGATATTTAAGAAATCTGTCCCAGAAAGTGATTGCTTTCAAGTTTTGTCTAACTTTTTTATACATCAGTGCACTTATATAATACTTATTCTCATAATGGTTCTAAATAGCAACCTCAAAAATGATATCAGAATTCCTAACGTTTATGTGGTTCATACACCATTGTCACCTTGATCCCTTCCCTAACAGGTTTTTTCTTCAAATGCCCTTCAGTGCTTAGTTAATCCAGAACCTTCTGGGGAATAGTTTTACTTCTCAGTAATACATGTTATATGGAATCTACCTAGACATATATAAGAGAACTCAGATTTGTCCCTTTTAAGTTTTATATCTTTAATTTCAATTACTTCTTTTGTTAGCTGAATTTTAAGATTCTACTACTGGTCACTTGTGAATCTCACACTTGCTACTTTCATCAAATGAAAGATTTTATGGAATTAGTATAGATATGTAAGGTAAGCATACAGTTGATATATGACCTAAACCAAAGGATAATCCTAGTTAGCTCTTTGCCCAAAGTATTTTACTTATGTTTACTTAGTCCTCAATTTACTGTGAAAACTATATTTTAATGCCACAAATTTGAAATGATTCTCATGTTCTTTGGAGCTGACTCATCAGCATCAGCAATGTTTTGTCAAGACTATATCTTTTTTTTTTTTTTGCTGTACGCAGGCCTCCCACGGCTGTGGCCTCTCCATTGCGGAGCACAGGCTCCGGACGCGCAGACTCAGCGGCCATGGCTCACGGGCCCAGTCGCTCCGCGGCATGTGGGACCCTCCCGGACCGGGGCATGAACCCGTGCCCCCCGCATCGGCAGGCGGACTCCCAACCACTGCGCCACCAGGGAAGCCCAAGACTATATCTTAAGTTAATCTATATGAAATACTTTGAAAATCAATGGTAGCAATAAAATCATCATATTCTATTGGGAAATCAGAGTTAATTTTTGTATCACATATTCTTATGGATGTCACTGCTTCAATCGCAGCTTGTATTCACTGTGATAATGTATTCCCTGCTTCAAAGTGTTTATATGAACACGTGGATACATTTTCTTTGTGGCTACAGGGAAACAGATGTCGTTTCTACAGATGGAATCTCAAGTAATAATGGAATGAAAGTGGCAGAGCTGCACACAAGTAATTGAAACCAGCAAAGAATATTACTGAGTTATGTTTGCTTAGGTTTAAAGTTGATCCTTGGATCATAGAGTTTTGAAGAACTGCATTCTTTTTTTTCTATTGAAAAAGATATTATTCTAGTAAGACACTAAATTAGTATCAGGTATTATTTTAGTAACGTACTAAATTACTGTCACTATTTGATAGAGAACTGTATAATAAGGTTCTTCTGCTAGATGTGTGACAAAATATTGAGTAGATTTGGTACTTGAGGAATCAGGTTATTGTGCTATTGTGCAAGACTTCAGTTCTTTATAATCAGTCCAACTGTATGACCTGAGTTCTTCTCATCCAGTGTATTACATAACTGAAAAGGCAATATAGTATAGACATTGAAAGTGTACACTTTGAAGCCTAGTTCTACCACTTACTAACTGAAAGATTTGTAAAAGTTACATAACCTCTCTGACTCATTTTTTTAAAATTGTAAAATGGGGATAATTACATCTGTCTCATAAATATTTAAGGGGATTAAATGAAATATACCTGAAAATGCTTACCATTTTCCCTGGCAGTAGTAAATGTTAGCTCACCATTATCATTGGCATACAAGAGGTATCTCTTTTTAGATTCAATGCTCAGATTTAAATAATAATAATACTTATATTATATGGAGACAATTTTTAATCATTTCAACAGTGTACTGCATCTTTAGGACACATGTGATTATGCATCCATAGCAGAGTATGCTTTTATGAATACAGAGGGATTTCTTTTTCTTTAGTATATTGCAAGTCCAATGCTTTTTTTTTTTTTGAGGAACTAATAAACCTCGTGTTTTTCCCCAGTGCTAAATAAGAAAAACAAGTAAATAACATGGCTCCTGTTCTCAAGAGGTTTTAATTTTGGGAGAAAAATATGATACATATACAGTAAATGTTAACTATCAGTTTAAGACAGTGTCCCAAATGTTTGAAATGATATATATATATATATTTTTTTTTTTTTTTTGGCGGTATATGGGCCTCTCACTGTTGTGGCCTCTCCCGTTGCGGAACACAGACTCCGGATGCACAGGCTCAATGGCCATGGCTCACAGGCCCAGCCACTCCATAGCATGTGGGATCTTCCTGGATCAGGGCACGAACCCGTGTCCCCTGCATCGGCAGGCAGGCTCTCAACCACTGCGCCACCAGGGAAGCCCTGAAACGATATTTTTCAAGGTAATAAAAAGATAGACTTGGAAGAGAATCACCATTTTCTAGACTATTCTCTGCTCCTGGATTTACAGAGTTTTGGAACACATAGAAAGTTTTGGAAAATAAAAATGAATCCAACCATTAGTGTTTTCCTTATCTTCAGGAATTGAAAGTGGCTGATACCATTCATTTTCTGGTGAATAACATTAATGATAGCCACATATTTTTCTATGTTTAAATGGTGGATATGTGATAACCTATAGCAATTATTATTTATAAGATGAAATAAGAACTGTCTTCTAATTTTGACTGATCTGATGGAAAAGTAAGTTCCTGATTATTTGGAATACGTATGTAGCTGATTATGAAAAGTAGTCTCTATGATAAAATCCTTAACTACTTCCACAACCACAAACATTAATACTCTATGCATCTAAATCTTTCTAAATAAAACTTTCCAAATGGATAAAAGACATACTCCCTACTTCACAATTGTAGATATCATTACACATTTATTAATATAAATATTTTAATAACTTGAAGGCTACTGTTCTGAAATCTTAGTGAGCAGTCTCTTTTCCTCTTTTGTGTGTAACTTTAAATTGCCTATATCACATATTTTATATTTTGTTATAGGGTCAGTATCAAATTAAATTTTTCCAAAGAAGTTTAAGTAAATGTATTGCACTATGTCAAAAGACAAAGCCTTGAAAAATGTCATCTCATGTTCACACAATGTTTTAATAATGATGCATACTTTATTAAAATGTAATGAATAAAGGATTTCCCTTTTTTTAAAAAAGGTAGCATAAATGTTGCATGTTTATTGTCACATGGATAATAAAACTATTTTTCAGATATATACTTTAATGTATATTTCATTGGTCTTTCTATAATGCCCAATTATTACATATCAGAAACATAACCTAGTTCCCCTATAGAGAATTGATAAGTGATTAGTGTTTACAAAGTTTATTGTGTGTGCGCTTTTTAAAATTTGGAGTTCTTTTTTGTTTGGTTTTTACTTCTTCACATACATAGAAACTTCATTACACAGGAAATTCAGAGGTGACTGCAAAGAAACTGCAGTTAGGTAATGGAGCAGGAAGGCCATGTGAACAATCAAAACTAACCAACAAAATCTCCCTTCTAAGACAAAGCCTTAAAGTGAAGGAGCCAATGAGATCCAGCAGGTTTCAGAAACTACAGAGCCATACTTTAAATATATCATGAAAATCATACAGGGCCAATTAAAATCCTCATATATTTCTAGTAAGAATGTATAATAGTAGAACCAACTTGAAAAACAGTCTGACAAACAATCTGCTCAAAGGAATTTAGACATTTTTTAATATAGTCCTTAAAAATCATCCAGCCCCTGCTCAAATCCTAATTACAAAGCTGTTCTCACTTATTCAGGTATTTTTTACAGTGTAATACCCTCTTTACACTAAGATATATATGAGTATTTTTTTTATTGCTACTGGTATATGAAAAGGATCCTCTATCCCTGATTTTAGCCATGTGAGATAAGGAGTAAAAAAAAGAAACAAACAAACAAACAAAAAACATTAAAATCCACCCAGACTTCAGATCTAAAAAAATGTGAAATAATAAATTTATGCTTTTTTAAGCTGCTATCTTTGTATTAATTTTATGACAGTGTCTTAGTCTGTCCAGGCTACTGTAACAAAATATCACAGACTGCATGGCTTAAACAAAAGAAATTATTTTTCTCACAGCTCTGAAGGCTAGAAAGTCCAAGATCAAAGTCCAGCAGGGTTTAATTTCTTGTGAGGGCTCTTTCTGGCTTCTAGATAGCTGCCTTCTCATTGTGTGCTCACATGACCTCTTTGTGCTTGTGAGAGAGAGAGCAAGCTCCCTGGTGCCTCTTCTTACAAGGGCACTAATCTTATTTTATCAGGGCCCTACTCTTATGATCTCATTTAATCTTAATTGCTTCCTTAGAAGCCCCATCTCCAAAGACAGGCACATTGGGGGTTAATACTTCAACATATGATTTTGGGGCAGGAAATCAAACACTCAGTACATAACAGACAGCAAAAGAACACTAACACAAGGCATATAAAATTAAAAGTCATAAATATTCTTTAAAAGAGTTACAAATTATTGTACAAATATAATAAATGAAATAAGACATAACCACAGATCCTACAAATTTCAATAAGATATTATGAACAATTAAAAAAAATAAAACTTACTAAAGCTGATAAAAATACAGAGAATCTCAAAAGTCCCATATTTACTAAAAGTAATTATTTCCATTATTAAAAGCATTCTTACACTGTAAATTTCAAATCCAGAGGTTAAATCATAAAATTATTTTGATTTTTTAAGAACAAAATTACAGTATTCATATATAAATTCCTCCACAAAATAGTAAAAAGGAGAGAGCATTTTTCTAATTTTTAAGAGGTCAAAATATCCCAGATACCAAAACATGCCAAGGAGATTTTCAGAAAACAAGAAATGTATGCCTAGAATAGAGATTAAAACATCTATAACAAAATATTAGAATATTGAATACAAAATATATTAAAATGATACTAATATAAAACTACATAAAGTTTATTCAAGTAATGCCAAATAGTTTAACACTTAAAAAATCAATAAAGGGGGCTTCCCTGGTGGCACAGTGGTTGAGAGTCCGCCTGTCGATGCGGGGGACGCGGGTTCGTGCCCCGGTCCAGAAGAATCCCACATGCCACAGAGCGGCTGGGCCCGTTAGCCATGGCCACTGAGCCTGCACGTCCAGAGCCTGTGATCCGCAATGGGAGAGGCCATGGCAGTGAGAGGCCTGCGTACCGCAAGGGGGGAAAAATCAATAAATGTCAGTTACCAGATTAATAGAATAAAAGGACAAATAACATATGAAAATCTCAATAGAGTTTTTTAATGCTTCTAGGAAGATACATTAGACATACTTTACCTTCGTCATTTTGGTAAGCACAAATATACTACAGACATTATATAAAACAAACATAAGGAAACTTTAAAAAATGGTGAGAAGTAGAAAGACTGGCTGGGGATTTTAAAACCTAAAGAAAGACATGGTGGTCAGTTCTTGGATTTCTTTTTGCCTCTTATATCCAAGATTTGGAGTTTAAGAAGGCTGGAACTCAGAAATGCCAATAGATGCAGAAAAAAGGCACTCCTACAGCTCCCTAATAGAGTGATATCAGAGAAGAATCTTTGATCTGGAAAGATTGTCCTTCAAAAATGAGGTAACAATTAGACGTTTCAGATAAACAAAAGCTGAAGGAGTTCATTATCACCGGACCAACCCTGCAAAAAATGCTTAAGGGAGTCCTTCCAGTTGAAATAACAGGAGACTACATGTATGAAGACATGAAGAAATTTGGTAAAGGTAAATACATAGAAAATTATAAAAACTACAATTATTGTACTTTGATTTGAAACTCCCTCTTTTTGTTTTCTACTTGATTTAAGAGACTAATGCATAAAAGTAATTACTAGTCTACATTTTGGACAATGTATGAAGACATAATTTTGTGTCATTAATAGTTAAAAGAGAGTGGAGATGGAGCTATATAGGTAGAAGCAGTGTTTTTGTATGTTATCGAAGTTAAGCTGCTAAAAAATTAAGTTCAGTTTTATAACTTAAGGATGTTAAATGTTATCACCATGGTAACCAAAAAGAAAACAGCTACAGAATACACAAAAACGAAATGGGAAGGAAATTTAAATGTTTCAGTACAAAAAAGTCAACTAACAACAAAAGACAATAATGCAGAAAATGAGGGACAAAAAAATTATAAGGCACATACAAAACAAATAGCAAAATTACTGAAGTCTCTACTTTTGAGTAAATACTTTGCAGGTAAATGAATTAAACTTTCCAGTCAAAAGATGGAGATTGACAAAATGGATTAAAAATAAAATAAACCAACTCTATGTTGTCTACAAAAAACTCACTGTAGTTCCAAAGACACAAATAGATTGAAAGTGAAATGATGGAGAAAGATATTCCATGCAAATCGTAAGGAAAATAGAAAGGGGAGTGCTAAACAAGTATTAAACAAAATTGAATTTAAATCAAACAAGGCTACAGGAGAGGAGTAGACCAAGATGGCAACACAGGAGGCTCCTGAACTCCCCTCCTCCATGGCCATAACAACTGTAGATCTACACACAACAATTACCTCTGAAAGAAATCCTGAAGTGAACTGAGCAACTACTACACAACAGGCAAATCAGAAAAACCCACATCAAAAGAAAAACTCACATCAAAATGGGTAGAAAAGATTGAGGAACACTCTCAAGATAAACCCCACACTGGCACCGTTCCACACAATCCAGAGGGAGCTCCAACTCCTAGCTTCTCCCTGAGGAGAAAAGGGTTTGTACCACACATCTAGTGTCCCAAATTTTTAGACCCCTGCTTAAAGGATGAGCCCCCAAAACACCTAGCTCTGAAAGCCAATGAGGCTTGTATTCAGGAAACTCACAAGACTATAACAGTAGTTGTTAATGGGTGGCAAGCACCCCCATGGCTATCTCCTCAGGGTGCAGTGCAGAGGGAGCAAGTAGAAATTCCCCTTTCCCAATCTTTCCTTGAAAGGGGTCCATCTGCATACTCTGAAAGCTGCTGAATGAAAGCCAGATTTCTAATTTAGCACACATCTAGGGACTAGATGCACTCTTCCCCAGAAACCAGGGAAATTGGCAGTCACCAGGCCATCTCTACGTAGCCGACTCCAAGTCACCAGTATCTTCCAGAAAGAAGCTTGTATGCATGTATGCACCCTGATTTTGCTCTGCTGCCTAAGGACAAATCCCTGGATTACCTGGCTCTGTTAGCCAAGAAGACTTCCATTCATGAGTCCCACAGAACTGTAGCAAACAATGGAATTCTTAACCAGCTATTTCCCCTCTGAGGTCTGCACAGAAGAAGCAGGCAAAAATGACCATCTCCCAGTCTTTTCTTGAAAGGGGTCCACCTTCACACTCTAAAAACTGCTGCCTGAGGGTCAAGCTTCTAATTTAGCACACATCTAAAGTCTGGCATTGATCCTCCCCAGAGACAGGGTAAGCTGATGGACATTTCTCTCACCATCTCCCTCAAACACTTTCCAAGTTGCCAGTATTCCCCTGAAAGGAACTGACACATATGGTGTCCCAATTTTTGTGGCTGCTACCTGAGGGACTGGCCCTCGGATCATCTGGCTCAGATAGACAATGGAGCGTGGACTCATGAGTCCCACAGGACTGTAGCAAAAAAGAAGCATTTCTTAATGGATGCAGAAGCACCTCCCCCATGGTTGTATTTCCAGGTCTAGCATACAAACAATAAGCAAAGATGTCCATCTCCCCATTTCTCCCTGGAAGGGGCTTAACCACATACTTTCCCAGCTGTTGCCTGAGGATCCAACTTCCTATCTAGGTGTTGAATGTGATCCTCCTCTTTGGAACACTAGCAGGTCTCGGGCCACCCTCAACTACTGGTAGACACTAAGAACAAAGAAGGTGGCTTGAACAATCAAAGGTCTGAGACAAAATCAGGAGTTTGGTAGGCTGATCGAGGAGGTCCATCTCCTACACAAGACCACTCAATACTGGGAGAGGTGGCTGTTTTACCTAATGAACAGAAACCAACACACAGAGTAAAAATAAAGAAATAGAATATGTTCCAAATAAAAGAACAACACCACCAACAGTGCAAGAGAGTACGTTTTTCTCTACACCTTCTCCAGAATTTATTGCTTGTATATTTTTTGATGATGGCCATTCTGACAGGTGTGAGGTGAGGTCATACCTCATTGTAGTTTTGATTGGCATTTCTCTAATAATTAGTGACATTGAGGATCTTTTCATGTGCCTTTTGGCCATCTGTATGTCTTCTTTGGGGAAATGTCTATTTAGGTCTTCTGCCCATTTTTGAATTGGGTTGTTTGTTTTTTTGATATTCAGCTGCATGAGCTGTTTTTATATTTTGGAGATTAATACTTTGTCATTTGTTTCATTTGCAAATAGTTTCTCCCATTCTGAGGGTTGTCTTTTCATCTTGTTTATGGTTTCCCTTGTTGTGCAAAAGCTCTTAAGTTTCATTAGGTTCCATTTGTTTCTTTTTGTTTGTATTTTCATTACTTTAGGAGGTGGGTCAAAAAAGATCTTGCTGCGATTTATGTCAAAGTGTGTTCTTCCCATGTTTTTCTCTAAGAGATTTATAGTGTCTGGCCTTACATTTATGTCAGTAATCCATTTTGAGTTTATTTTCGTGTATGGTTTTAGGGAGTGTTCTAATTTCATTATTTTACATGTAACTGTCCAGTTTTCCCAGCACCACTTATCGAAGAAGTTGTCTTTATCCATTGTATATTCTTGCCTCCTTTGTCATAGATTAGGTGACCATAGGTGCGATGGTTAATCTCAGGGCTTTCTATCCTGTTCCATTGATCTATATTTATGTTTTTGTGCAAGTACCATACTGCCTTAATTACTATAGCTTAATTACTATAGTAGTATAGTCTGAAGTCAGGGAACCTGATTCCTCCAGCTTGGTTATTCTTTCTCAAGATTGCTTTGGCTATTCGGGGTCTTTTGTGTTTCCAGACAAACTGTAAAATATGTTGTTCTAGTTCTGTGAAAAATGCCATTGGTAATTTGTTAGGGATTGCATTGAGTTTGTAGATTACTTTAGGTAGTATACTCATTTTCACAATATTAACCCTTGCAATCCAAGAACGTGGTACATCTCTCCATCTGTTTGTGTCATCTTTGAATTCTTTCATTGATATGGCTGCTATGGAGACCAGTATGGAGGTTCCTTAGAAACTAAAAATAGAAATACTGTATGACCCAGCAATCCTAATACTGGGCATATACCCTGATAAAACCATAATTCAAAAAGACACATGCACCCCAATATTCATTGCAGCACTATTTACAATAGCCTGGACATGGAAGCAACCTAAATGTCCATCAACAGATGAATGGATAAAGAAGATGTGGTGTGTATATATATATATATATATATATATATATATATATATATATATATATATATATATATACAATGGAATATTACTTGGCCATAAAAGGGAATGAAATTGGGTCATTTGTGGAGACATGGATGGACCTAGAGACTATCATACAGAGTGAAGTAAGTCAGAAAGAGAAAAACAAATATCATGTATTAACTCATATGTGGAATCTAGAAAAATGGTATAGATGATCTTATCTGCAAAACAGAAATAGAGACACAGATGTAGAGAACAAATGTATAGATACCAAGGAGGAAAGGGGGGACGTGATGAACTGGGAGATTGGGATTGACATATATACACTATTGATATATGTATAAAATAGATAGCTAATGAGAACCTACGGTGTAGCACAGGGAACCCTACTCAGTGCTCTGTGGTGACTTAAATGGGAAGGAGATCCAAAAAAGAGGGGATTTATGTATATGTATAGCTGATTCACTTTGCTGTACTGTAGAAACTAACACAACATTGTAAAGCAACTATACTCCAATAAAAATTATTAAAAATAAAAATAAATAAAAGAACAACAAAACTCCAGAATCATGCCCCAATGAAATTGAGATAATTTATTTACTTGATAGAAAGTTCACAATAAGTGTCATAAAGCTTCTAACCAAGATCAGGAGAATAATGCACAAACAGAGTGAGAGTTTCAACAGATAGAAAATATTAAAATGTACTAAACACAAATCACTGAATTGAAAAATTCAGTGGAGGGGTTAAACATCAGACTAGATGTGGCAGAGGCAAAGATCAGTGAAATTGAAGACAGGGCAGTGGAATCCATTCAAATGGGGAAAGAAATGAGAAAAAAATGAAGTAAATAAGTAGATGAGGAAAAGTAGTGAAGATAGCTTAAGGGATTTATAGGACTCATGAAAGGAACCAATATATGCAGTGTAAGAGACACAGAGAGAGAAAGCAGCAGAAAGCTTAATCGAAGAAATAATGGCTAAAACTTCCTAACCTGGGGTAAAAAACAGACATCCAGATATATAGGAAGAACTGGAAAATTTACATAAATGTAAACATATAAACATTTATACATATAAACATATATGTATATTAAACATGCTCCTGAGCAACAAATGTGTCAAATAATAAATCAAGAGAGAAATTTAAAATATTTTGAGAGACTTCACTGGTGGCACAGTGGTTAAGAATCCACCTGCCAATGCAGGGGACACCAGTTCGATCCCTGGTATGAAAAGATACCACATGCTGCAGAGCAACTAAGCCTGTGCACCACAACTACTGAGCCTGAGCTCTAGAGCCCGTGAGCCACAAATACGAAGCCTGCATGCCAAAACTACTGAAGCTCGTGTGCCTAGAGCCCATGCTCCACAGCAAGAGAAGCCACTGCAATGAGAAGCCCGTACACCACAATGAAGAGTAGTCCCCCGCTCGCTGCAACTACAAAAAGCCTGTGTGCAGCAACAAAGACCCAACACAGCCAAAAATAAATAAATAAAAATTAAATAAATTTTAAAAATGTATCTTGAGAGAAATGAAGATGAAACACAATACACCAAAAAATATGGAACACCACAGAGCAGCTATAAGAGGCAAGTTCATTGTGATAAATGCCAAAATTAAAAACAAACAAATGTAAACCTACCTAAGGAAACAAAGACCTGTATGCAGAAAACTATAAGACACTGACGAAAGAAATTAAAGATGATACCAACAGATGGAGAGATATACCATGTTCTTGGATTGGTAGAATCAATATTGTGAAAATGACTATACTACCCAAAGCAATCTACATATTCAATGCAATTCCTACCAAATTGCCAATGGCAGTTTTTACAGAACTAGAACAAATCATCTTAAAATTTGTATGGAGACACAAAAGACCCCAAATAGCCAAAGTAGTCTTGAGGGAAAGAAACTGAGCTGGAGGAATAAGACTCCCTGACTTCAGACTATACTACAAAGCTACAGTAATCAAGACAATATGGTACTGACACAAAAACAGAAACATAGATCAATGGAACAAGATAGAAAGCCCAGAGATAAACTCACACACTTATGGTCACCTAATCTATGACAAAGGAAGCAAAGATATACAATGGAGAAAAGCCAGTCTCTTCAATAAGTGGTGCTGGGAAAACTGGACAGCTACATGTAAAAGAATGAAATTAGAACACTCCTTAACACCATACATAAAAATAAACTCAAAATGGATTAAAGACCTAAATGTAAGACCAGACATTATAAAACTCTTAGAGGAAAACATAGGAAGAACACTCTTTGACATAAATCACAGCAAGATCTTTTTAGATCCACCTCCTAGAGTAATGGAAATAAAAACAAAACTAAACAAATGGGACCTAATGAAACTTCAAAGCTTTTGCACAACAAAGGAAACCATAAACAAGACAAAAAGACAACCCTCAGAATGGGAGAAAATATTTGCAAATAAATCAACAGACAAAGGATTAACCTCCAAAATATATAAAAAGCTCATGCAGCTCAATATTAAAGAAACAAACAACCCAATCCAAAAATAGGCAGAAGACTTAAATAGACATCTCTCCAAAGAAGACATACAGATGGCCAAGAAGCACATGAAAAGCTGCTCAACATCACTAATTATTAGAGAAATGCAAAACAAAACTACAATGAGGTATCTCCTCATACCATTTAGAATGGGCATCATCAGAAAATCTACAAACAACAAATGCTGGAGAGGGTGTGAAGAAAAGGCAGCCCTTTTGCACTCATGGTGGGAATGTAAATTGATACAGCCCCTGTGGAGAACACTATGGAGGTTCCTTAAAAAACTAAAAATAGAATTACCATATGATCCAGCAATCCCACTACTGGGCATATACCCAGAGAAAACAATAATTCAAAAAGACACATGCACCACAATGTTCATTGAAGCACTGTTTACAATAGCCAGGTCATGGAAGCAACCTAAATGCCCATTGACAGAGGAATGGATAAAGAAGTTGTGGTACATATATACAATGGAATATTACTCAGCCATAGAAAGGAACGAAATTGGATCAGTTGTTGAGACCTGGATGGATCTAGAGACTGGCATACAGAGTGAAGTAAGAAAGAGAAAACAAATATTGTATATTAACGCATGTATGTGGAACCTAGAAAAATGTTACGTATGAACTGGTTTGCTGGGCAGAAGTTGAGACACAGATGTAGAGAACAAATGTATGGACACCAAGGGGGGAAAACTGAGGTAGGGTGGGGATGGTGGTGTGATGAATTGGGCGATTGGGATTGTCATGTATACACTGATGTGTATACAATTGATGACTAATAAGAACCTGCAGTATAAAAACAAACAAACAAACAAAAAACAACTAATACTAAACTTTCTTTGGGTTATTATTATTATTTTTTGCCCTTGGGTAGTTATATCACATAAACAGTTTTGTTTTCCTTTTCTTTTTTTTTTTTTTTTTCATTTTAACATCTTTCTTGGAGTATAATTGCTTTACAATGATATGTGAGTTTCAACTTCACAACAAAATGAATCAGTTATATATATATATACATATGTTCCCATATCTCTTTCCCCTTGCATCTCCCTCCCTCCCACGCTCCCTATCCCACCCCTCCAGGCGGTCACAAAGCACTGAGCCGATATCCCTGTGCTATGTGGTTGCTTCCCACTAGCTATCTACATTATCTTTGGTAGTGTATATATGTCCATGCCTCTCTCACTTTGGCACAGTGTACCATTCCCCCTCCCCATATCCTCAAGTCCATTCTCTAGTAAGTCTGTGTCTTTATGACTGTTTCACCCCTAGGTTCTTCATGACATATTTTTTTCTTAAATTCCATATATATGTGTTAGCATACGGTAATTGTCTCTCTCTTTCTGACTTACTTCACTCTGTATGACAGAATCTAGGTCTATCCACGTCATTACAAATAGCTCAATTTTGCCTCTTTTTATGGCTGAGTAATATTCCATTGTATATATGTGCCACATCTTCTTTATCCATTCATCCAATGATGGACACTTAGGTTGTTTCCATCTCTGGGCTATTGTAAATAGAGCTGCAATGAACATTTTGGTACATGACTCTTTTAGAATTATGGTTTTCTCAGGGTATATGCCCAGTAGTGGGATTGCTGGGTCATATGGTAGTTCTATTTGTAGTTTTTTAAGGAACCTCCATACTGTTTTCCATAGTGGCTGTATCAATTTACATTCCCACCAACAGTGTAAGATGGTTCCCTTTTCTCCACACCCTCTCCAGCATTTATTGTTTCTAGATTTTTTGATGATGGCCATTCTGACTGTTGTGAGATGATATCTCATTGTAGTTTTGATTTGCATTTCTCTAATGATTAGTGATGTTGAGCATTCTTTCATGTGTTTGTTGGCACTCTGTATATCCTCTTTGGAGGAATGTCTATTTCGGTCTTCTGCCCATTTTTGGATTGGGTTGTTTGCTTTTTTGTTATTAAGCTGTGTGAGCTGCTTATAAATTTTGGAGATTAATCCTTCCTCAGTTGTTTCATTTGCAAATATATTCTCACATTCTGAGGGTTGTCTTTTTGTCTTGTTTATGGTTTCCTTTGTTGTGCAAAAGCTTTGAAGTTTCATTAGGTCCCATTTGTTTATTTTTGTTTTTATTTCCATTTCTCTAGGAGGTGGGTCAAAAAGGACCTTGCTGTGATTTATGTCATAGAGGGTCCTGCCTATGTTTTCCTCTAAGAGTTTGATAGTTTCTGGCCTTATATTTAGTTCTTTAATCCATTTTGAGCTTATTTTTGTGTATGGTGTTAGGGTGTGATCTAATCTCATACTTGTACATGTACCTATCCAGTTTTCCCAGTACCACTTATTGAAGAGGCTGTCCTTTCTCCACTGTGCATTCCTGCCTCCTTTATCAAAGATAAGGTGACCGTATGTGCGTGGGTTTATCTCTGGGTTTTCTATCCTGTTCCATTGATCTATCTTTCTGTTTTTGTGCCAGTACCATACCGTCTTGATTACTGCAGCTCTGTAGTATAGTCTGAAGTCATGGAGCCTGATTCCTCCAGCTCTGTTTTTCGTTCTCAAGATTGCTTTGGCTATTCGGGGTCTTTTGTGTTTCCATACAAATTGTGAAATTTTTTCTTCTAGTTCTGTGAAAAATGCCAGTGGTAGTTTGATAGGGATTGCATTGAATCTGTAGATTGCTTTGAGTAGTAGAGTCGTTTTCACAATGTTGATTCTTCCAATCCAAGAACATGGTATATATCTCCATCTATTTGTATCATGTTTAATTTCTTTCATCAGTGTCTTTTAATTTTCTGCATACAAGTCTTTTGTCTCCTTAGGTAGGTTTATTCCTAGATATTTTATTCTTTTTGTTGCAATGGTAAATGGGAGTGTTTTCTTGATTTCACTTTCAGATTTTTCATCATTATTTTATAGGAATGCCAGAGATTTCTGTGCATTAATTTTGTATCCTGCTACTTTACCAAATTAATTGATTAGCTGTAGTAGTTTTCTGGTATCATCTTTAGGATTCCCTATATATAGTATCATGTCATCTGTAAATAGTGACAGCTTTACTTCTTCTTTTCTGATTTGTATTCCTTTTATTTCCTTTTCTTCTCTGATTGCTGTGGCTAAAACTTCCAAAACTATGTTGAATAAGAGTGTTGAGAGTGGGCAACCTTGTCTTCTTCCTGATCTTAGTGGAAATGATGTCAGTTTTTCACCATTGAGGACAATGTTGGCTGCGGGTTTGTCATATATGGCCTTTATTATGTTGAGGAAAGTTCCCTCTATGCCTACTTTCTGCAGGGTTTTTATCATAAATGGGTGTTGAATTTTGTCAAAAGTTTTCTCTGCATCTATTGAGATGATCATATGGTTTTTCTCCTTCAATTTGTTAATATGGTGTATCACTTTGATTAATTTGCATATATTGAAGAATCGTTGCATTCTTGGAATAAACCCCACATGATCATGGTGTATGATCTGTTTAATGTGCTGTTGGATTCTGTTAGCTAGTATTTTGTTGAGGATTTTTGCATCTATGTTCATCAGTGATATTGGCCTGTAGTTTTGTTTCTTGGTGACATCCTTGTCTGGTTTTGGTATTAGGGTGATGGTGGCCTCGTAGAATGAGTAAGGGAGGGTTACTCCCTCTGCTGTATTTTGAAAGAGTTTGAGAAGGATAGGTGTTAGCTCTTCTCTAAATGTTTGATAGAATTCGCCTGTGAAGACATTTGGTCCTGGGCTTTTGTTTGTTGGAAGATTTTTAATCACAGTTTCAATTTCAGTGCTTGTGATTGGTCTGTTCATATTTTCTATTTCTTCCTGATTCAGTCTTGGCAGGTTGTGCCTTTCTAAGAATTTGTCTATTTCTTCCAGGTTGTCCATTTTATTGGCATAGAGTGCTGTAGTAAACTCTCATGATCTTTCGTATTTCTGCAGTGTCAGCTATTACTTCTCCTTTTTCATTTCTAATTCTATTGATTTCAGTCTTCTCCTTTTTTTTCTTGATGAGTCTGGCTAATGGTTTATCAATTTTGTTTATCTTCTCAAAGAACCAGCTTTTAGTTTCATTGATCTTTACTATTGTTTCTTTCATTTCTTTTTCATTTATTTCTGATCTGATTTTTATGATTTCTTTCCTTCTGCTATCTCTTTTTTTTGTTGTTGTTCTTCTTTCTCTATTTGCTTTAGGTGCAAGATTAGGTTGTTTATTCGAGGTGTTTCCGGTTTCTTAAGGTAGGATTTTATTGCTATAAACTTCCCTCTTAGAACTGCTTTTGCTGCATCCCATAGATTTTGAGTCGTCATGTCTCCATTGTCATTTGTTTCTAGGTATTTTTTTATTTCCTCTTTGATTTCTTCAGTAATCACTTCTTATTAAGTACTGTATTGTTTAGCCTCCATGTGTTTGTATTTTTTACAAATCATTTCCTGTAATTGATATCTAGTGTCATAGCATTGTGGTCGGAAAAGATACTTGATACAATTTCAATTTTCTTAAATTTACCAAGGCTTGATTTGTGACCCAAGATATCATCTATCCTGGAGAATGTTCCATGAGCACTTGAGAAAAATGTGTATTCTGTTGTTTTTGGATGGAATGTCCTATATATATCAATTAAGTCCATCTTGTTTAATGTATTATTTAAAGCTTGGGTTTCCTTATTTATTTTCATTTTGGATGAACTGTCCATTGGTGAAAGTGGGGTGTTAAAGTCTCCTACTATGAATGTGTTACTGTCAATTTCCCCTTTATGGCTGTTAGTATTTCCCTTATGTATTGAGGTGCTCCTATGTTGGGTGCATAAATATTTACAATTGTTATATCTTCTTCTTGGATTGATCCCTTGATCATTATGTAGTGTCCTTCTTTGTCTCTTCTAATAGTCTTTATTTTAAAGTCTATTTTGTCTGATATGAGAATTGCTAGTCCAGCTTTCTTTTGGTTTCATTTTGCATGAAATACCTTTTTACATCCCCTCACTTTCAGTCTGTATGTGTCTCTAGGTCTGAATTTGGTCTCTTGTAGACAGCAAAGTTATGCATATTGTTTTTGTATCCATTCAGCCAGTCTGTGTCTTTTGGTCGGAGCATTTAGTCCATTTACATTTAAGGTAATTATCGATACATATGTTCCCATTCCCATTTTCTTAATTGTTTTGGGTTCGTTATTGTAGGTCTTTTCCTTCTCTTGTGTTTCTTGCCTAGAGAAGTTCCTTTAGCAGTTGTTGTAGAGCTGGTTTGGTGGTGCTGAACTCTGTCAGCTTTTCCTTGTATGTAAAGGTTTTAATTTCTCCATCAAATCTGAATGAGATCCTTGCTGGTTACAGTCATCTTGGTTGCAGGTTTTTTTCCTTCATCACTTTCAATATGTCCTGCCACTCCCTTCTGGCTTGCAGAGTTTCTGCTGAAAGATCAGCTGTTAACCTTATGGGGATTCCCTCGTGTGTTATTTGTTTTTCCCTTGCTGCTTTTAATATGTTTTCTTTGTATTTAATTTTTGACAGTTTGATTAATATGTGTCTTGGCATGTTTCTCCTTGGATTTATCCTGTATGGGACTCTCTGTGCTTCCTGGACTGGATTAACTATTTCCTTTCCCATATTAGGGAAGTTTTCAACTATAATCTCTTCAAATATTTTCAAATATTTTCTCAGTCCCTTTCTTTTTCTCTTCTTCTTCTGAAACCACTATAATTTGAACGTTGGTGCGTTTAATGTTGTCCCAGAGGTCTCTGAGACTGTCCTCAGTTCTTTTCATTCTTTTTTCTTTATTCTGCTCTGCAGTAGTTATTTCCACTCTTTTATCTTCCAGGTCACTTATCCATTCTTCTGCTTCGGTTATTCTGCTATTGATCTCATCTAGAGTATTTTTCATTTCATTTATTGTGTTGTTCATCATTGTTTGTTTCATCTTTAGTTCTTCTAGGTCCTTGTTAAATGTTTCTTGCATTTTGCTGTTCTAGTTCCAAGATTTTGTATCATCTTTACAATCATTATTCTGAATTCTTTTTCAGGTAGACTGCCTATTTCCTCTTCATTTGTTAGTTCTGGTGGGTTTTTATCTTTCTCCTTCATCTGCTGTGTGTTTTTCTGTCTTTTCATTTTGCTTACCTTACTGTGTTTGTGGTCTCCTTTTTGCAGGCTGAAGGTTCATAGTTCCTGTTGTTTTTGCTGTCTGTCCCCAGTTGCTAAGGTTGGTTCAGTGGGTTGTGTAGGCTTCCTTATGGAGGGGACTAGTGCTTGTGTTCTGGTGGATGAGTCTGGATCTTGTCTTTCTGGTGGACATGTCCATGTCTGGTGGTGTGTTTTGGGGTGTCTGTAGACTTATTATGATTTTGGGCAGCCTCTCTGCTAATGGGTGTGGTTGTGTTCCTCTCTTGCTAGTTGTTTGGCATAGGATGTCCAGCACTGTAGTTTGCTGGTCGTTGAGTGAAGCTGGGTGCTGGCATTGAGATGGAGATCTCTGGGAGATTTTCACCTTTTGATATTATGTGCAGCTGTGAGGCCTCTTGTGGACCAGTGTCCTGAACTTGGCTCTCCCACCTCAGAGGCACAGTACTCACTCCTGGCTTTAGCACCAAGAGCCTTTCATCCACACGGCTCAGAAGAAAAGGGAGAAAACGTAGAAAGAAAGAATTAGTAGAAGTATAAAGAAAGACAGAAAGGAGGGAGGGAGGGAGGGTGCAAGGAGGGAAGGAGGGAAGGAAGGAAAATAGAAAGAAAAAAGCTAAAGTAAAATAATATAAAGTAAGATAAAATATAATAAATTTATTAAAATAAAAAATAATTATTAAGAGGAAAAAAATGAAAAAATGGATGGATAGAACCCTGGAAAAAATGGTGGAAGCAAAGCTATACAGACAAAATCTCACACAGAAGCATACACATACCCACTCAGAAAAAGAGGATAAAATCATAAATCTTGTTCTCAAAGTCCACCTCTTCAATTTGGGATGATTTGTTGTCCAGAGGAGGGAAGGAAGGAAAGAAAGAATGAAGATAAATTACAATAAAATAAAGTTATTAAAATAAAAAAGTAATTATTAAGGGAAAAAAAGATGGATGGATAGGACCCTCGGACAAATGGTCGAAGCAAAGCTATACAGACAAAATCTCACACAGAAGCATACTCATACACACAAAAAAAGGAAAAGGGGAAAGAATAATAAATCTTGCTCTCAAAGTCCACCTCCTTAAGTTGGGATGATTCGTTGTCTATTCATGTATTCCACAGATGCAGGGTACATCAAATTGATTGTGGAGCTTTAATCTGCTGCTTCTGAGGCTGCTGGGAGAGATTTCCCTTTCTCTTCTTTGTTCTCACTGCTCCCAGGGTCTCAGCTTTGGATTTGGCCCCACCTGTGCGTGTAGGTCGCTGGAGGGCATCTGTTCTTTGCTCAGACAGGACAGGGTTAAAGGAGCCGCTGATTCGGAGGCTCTGGCTTACTCAGGCCAAGGGGTAGGGAGCGTCACGGAGCGCAGGGTGAGCCTGCGGCGGCAGAGGCCAGCGTGACATTGCACCAGCCTGAGGCGCGCCGTGCGTTCTCCCGGGGGAGTTGTCCCTGGATCCCGGAACCCTGGCAGTGGCGGGCTGCACAGGCTCCCCAGAAGGGGGGTGTGGATAGTGACCTGTGCTCACACACAGGTTTCTTGGTGGCAGCAGCAGCAGCCTTAGCGTCTCATGTGTGTCTCTGTGGTCCGTGCTTTTAGCCGCATCTCGCAGTCCATCTCTGGAGCTCCTTTAAGCATCGTTCTTAATCCCCTCTCCTTGTGCACCAGGAAACAAAGAGAGAAGAAAAAGTCTCTTGCCTCTTTGGCAGGTCCAGACTTTTCCCCGGACTCCCTCCCAGCCAGCCGTGGCGCACTAAACCCCTGCAGGCTGTGTTCAGGCCGCCAACCACAGTCCTCTCCCTGGGCTCTGACCGAAGCCCCGCCCACTCCAGCGGGGTAGCAGACAAGTCTCTCGGGCTGGTGAGTGCCGGTCGACCCTGATCCTCTGTGCTGGAATCTCTCCGCTTTGCCCTCCACACCCCTGTTGCTGTGCTCTCCTCCGTGGCTCCGAAGCTCACCCCCCCCGCCACCTGCAGTCTCCACCCACAAAGGGGCTTCCTAGTGTGTGGACACTTTTCCTCCTTCACAGCTCCCTCCCGCTGGTGCAGGACCTGTCCCTATCCTTTTGTCTCTGTTTATTCTTTTTTCTTTTGCCCTACCCAGGTATGTGGGGTGTTTCTTGCCTTTTGGGAGGTCTTAGGTCTTCTGCCAGCATTCAGTAGGTGTTCTGTAGGAGTTGTTCCACGTGTAGATGTATTTCTGGTGTATCTGTGGGAAGGAAGGTGATCTCCATGACTTACTCTTCTGCCATCTTCCCAGAAGTCTCTCTTTGGGTTATTTTAATGGAAACATGTTAATATAAATGTTTCAGACATTACATGAAACTTCTAAAAATCTTTAAAAAAATAATCTTCTTTTTAAATTGTTGGTAACATTATAAAACAGAATGTGCCTTCTTAATTTTAAGATATCAGTGATAGACAAATCATAAACTCTGAATTGAAGGAGAAATAAAGCTTGTAAAGCCAAAAACAAACAAACAAACAAACAAAAACAAGAAAGAGCTAAAATAAACCTAATTTTACATATCAGGGAACTAGAAAAGGAACAAACTAAGTCCAAAATTAACAGAAGGCAGAAAATAAACATCAGAGTGGAAATAAATTAGAGACAAAAAGAGAATAGAAAAGATCAATGACACTAGGAATTAGTTTTTGAAAGCATAAACAAAATAGACAAACTATTAGCTGGATTACCAAGAAAAAAGGAAGACAAATAAATAAAATTATATATGAAAGAGGAGACATTACAACTGATACCACATAAATACAAAGGACTGTAGGAGACTACTATGAATAATTATATGCCAACAAATTGTACAGTCTGGAAGAAATGAATAAATACCTAGAAACATAAAACCTATCAAAACTGAATCATGAAGAAATAGAAAATATGAACAGACAAATTACCAGTAAAAAATTGAATCAGTAATTAACAACCTTCCAACAAAAAGCTCATGGCTCAATGGCTTCACTGATGAATTCTCACAAACATTTCAGAATTGGGAAGTTGCAGTGTGCTGTAAAGGGAGGCCCAACACTGAAAGGGAGGGTAGGGGGTTGACTTGCCCACCTGTTGTCCTCCACCATGGCAGAGCTCTAGAGGACTAAGTGAGTGCTGCCTTGTCAGCTTCCACAGCATACTTTGGCCACTGTCCTTTCTCCCTTCATCGCCTTGGGCCCCTCCTTTGTTCCCTCTGTCACATGTTAACGGGCCACATGGGGGAGGCACTGTATAGAGGGCAGCAGGAAGTGGTATTGGCCACCATCCTCCCACTGGCCTCCTCCTTGTCATCCTCCTGCCTGGCCTGGGGCTAAATGCAGCCAAACTGTCAGGCCCCTCCCCCTGGCCAGACGGATCCTTCTGCCTAGAAACCAGGTGTGGAAACGACTGGCAAATACATGGCATCCAGGAGAAAGATGTCTTTCCTCTTCTCCAGATAATGAAAAACTTTATAAAAATCTATCACTTCATAAAACTTCATAAAATCTATCACTGTGGATGAAAATAGGAAGTCATTTGCATCATCTTATATTCAGATTTTCAAGAAAGGAAAATACTTCTCAAAAGATTTCAAGAAGTAAGAAGTGTTAAAGATTGCTTCAGGAATTTTATATTTGATGATGAAGATTTGGAAAAACCTTACTTCCTAGACAGAAAATTTCCATCTTCTGCTATTGCTTTCTCTTATCTGAAGATTGAAACTCTATTCCTTATACAATTAATGGGTATTTGACAGACTACCAAAGGGAAGGAGTCCGGTTTATCTATGGACAATTCATCCAAGGAAGAGGGAGTATTCTTGGTGATGATATGGAACTTGGAAAAATAGTACAGGGTATTTCATTTTTGGTGGCAGTTTTGCATAAATAGATTACTCATGAAGATATTGAAAATAAAATGACAGAGGTTTTACTACAAAGTATGAAAAAGGAGCACCTCTTCTCTTATAGCAAAAAATATGTTCTTAATAGTTGCTCCTCTTTCTGTCCTCTACAACTGGAAGGATGAATTGGACACCTGGGGATATTTCAGAATCACTATTTTACATGGTAACAAAAAAGACAATGAACCGACTTGTGTAAAGCAGAGGAAATGTGAAATTGCTGTAACGGCTTATGAAATACTGTACTTGTGTCTGGATGAACTTAGCAGTTTGGAATGGTCAGCTGTTATTGTAGATGAAGCTCATAGAATCAAGAATCCAAAGGCTAGAGTAACAAAGGTTATAAAAGCTTTAAAATGTAATGTTCACATTGGCCTCACTGGAACCTGGACTGGGTTGTGCCAGGACTTTTAGGTAGCAGGATCCATTTCAAGAAGCAGTTTTCTGACCCAGTAGAACATGGTCAGAGACACACAGCAACAAAAAGAGCACTAGATACTGGCTGAAAGTTGTCTATCAAACAGTATTAGAAACAGAAGATGGCACAAAAACAGAAATCAATGTAACAGAATAGAGAACACAGAGATAAATCTAACCACTTATGGTCAATTAATCTATGACAAAAGAGGAAAGAATATACAATGGGGAAAAGACAGTCTCGTCAATAATTGGTGGTGTGAAAACCAGATAGTTATGTGTAAAATATAAGATTAGAATACTTCCTCACACCAAATACAAAAATAAACTCAAAATGGATTAAAGACCTAAATGTAAGCTCTGAAACATAAAACTAGAAAAGAGCATAGACAGAGCACCCTTTGACATAAATCATAGCAGTATTTTGCACATGTGTCCTAAAGCAAAAGAAATAAAAGCAGAAATAAACAAATAGGACTCAAACTTACAATTTTTTTTCACAGCAACGGAAACCATCCACAATATGAAAGGAAAAACCTACTGAATGGAAGAAAATATTTGCAAATGACATGACCGATAAGGGGTTAATATCCAAAATATATAAACAGCTCATCCAACTCAACATCCAAAAAACAAACAACCCAATTAAAAAGTGGGCAGAAGACCTGATAAACATTTTTCCAAAGAAGACATACAGATGGATAACAGGCACATGAAAAAATGCTTAGCATCTCTAACCATTAGAGAAATGCAAATCAAAACCACAATGAGATATCAATTCACCTCTCAGAATGACTTTAATCAAAAGTCTACAAATAACACATATTGGTGAGGATGTGAAGAAAAGGGAACCTTTGTACACTTTTGGTGGGAATGTAAAGTGGGGCAGCCACTGTGGAAAATAATATGGAAGTTCCTTAAAAAACTAAAAATAGAGCTACCAAATTATCTGGCAATTCCACTCCTGGGTATATACCCAAAGAAAATGAAAACAGTAATTCAAAAAGATACATGCACCCCAATGTTCATAGCAGCATTATTTACAATAGCCAAGACATGTAAACAACTTAAGTGTCTATCAACATATGAATGGATAAAGAAGATGTGATATACATATATACATATTTGTATATATATACATATGTATATATGTATATACATATGTATATATGTATATATGTATATACATATGTATATATGTATATACATATGTATATATGTATATACATTCAGCCATAAAAAGGAATGAAATTCTGCCATTTGCAACAATGTGGATTGACCTAGAGTATTACGATTAGTGAAATAAATCAGACAGAGAAAGGTAAATACTCTATGTTATTACTTATATGTGGAATCTAAAAAATAAAACAAATGTATGTAACAAAACATAAACAGACTCACATATATAGAGAACAAACTAATCGTTACCAATGGGGAGAAGGAAGGAGAGAGGGGCAAGATAGAGTATGGGATTGAGAGGTACAAACTACAATGTATAAAATAGATAAGCAACAAGAATATATTGTACAACACAGGGAAGTGTAGCTCTTGTTTTGTAATAACTTTAAATTAAGTATAATCTATAAAATATTTAATCATTATGTTTGTATACCTGAAACTAATAAAACATTGTAAATTGACTCTACTTCAATTAAAAAAATTAATTAGGAAAGGCAGAAAAAGAGGGTACAAAATAAACAAAAGCAAATACATTAATTGAAAACAGCCATAAACATGATAAATATTAATTTAATGTTAATAATCACTTTAAATGTGAATGATCTAAATGCACCTATTAAAATACACAGATAGTGTGAAATAAAAAATCACAGCTATATGTTATGTACCATAAAGATACATTAAATTTAAAGACTTAAATTAAAAGGAAGAATTGGGAAAAGGTAAACCATGTTAATTCTAAGCAAAAGAAAGCTGGAATAGATATGGTAATTTAAAACAAAGTAGACTTCAGTACAATGAAAATTACCAAAGATAAAGAGATATATTACATAATAATAAGTAGGTCACATATGCAAGAAAACATACAAATCTTAAATGTGCATGCACTGAAAAACTGTCCGAATACATAAGCCCAAATCTGATAGAAATAAAAGGATATATAGACAAATCCACTATTATGGTTGGAGACTTCAACACCTCCTTTTGTAATTGATATATCAAGCAGACAGAATATCAGTAAGGATATAGCTGACTTGTATAGTACTATCAATCAACTTGATCAAGTTGACACTTAGAACATTCCATTCAACAATGGCAGAATATATATTCTTCTGAAGGTCATATAGAAAATTCACCAAGTTAGATGACATTATTGGCCCAAAAACACTTTAATGAGTTTAAAAAAATAAAAATCATACCATGTACATTCTCATACCACAAAGGAATGAAACTAAAAACTAATAATGTAAACAGAGCTGGAAAACCCTCAAAAATTTGGAGATTAAACAACATATTTATTAATGGCACATGAGTTATTTTGTGTTTGCTCCACCTAAATATACTTTGATTTGAATAAGCTTCAGGGTAATAGCAAAACTAAGAAAGAGAAAGTACACAGAGTTCGCATATACCACTTTCCCCCCCAACAAACATAGCCTCCCCTATTATCAACATACCATACCAGAGTGGTATATTTCTTACAATTAATGAGTCTACATTGACATGCCATTATTAGTCAAAGTCCATAGTTTCATTAGAGTTCACACTTGATGTACCTTCTATGAGTTTGGACAAAAGAACAACGATAATTACCCACCATTATAATATCATACAAAACAAGTTTCACTGCCTTAAAAATTTCTCTGCTTTGCTTATTCATTCATCCCTCTCCCCACCCCTAGCAACCACTGATTTTTTATTTTCCCATAGATTTTTCTTTTCCAGGATGTCTTATAGTTGGAATCATACAGTATTTAGCCCTTTAAATTTGACTTTCTTAACTTAGTATTGTGCATTTAATTTTCCTCCATGTCTTTGTATATCTTGATGGCTCATTTCTCTATAGTGCTGAATAATACTCCATTGTTTAGATATACCACAATTTATCCATTTACCCACTGAAGCACATCTTGATGGGTTCCACGTTTTAGCAATTATGAATAAAGATGCTACAAATATTCATTTACAGGTTTTTAAAATTGGCATAAGTTTTCAATCATTTGGGTAAACACCAAGGATCATGATTGCTGAATCATATGATAAGAGAATGTTAAATTTTGTAAGAATCTGCTAAACTGTCTTCCAAAGTATTTGTATCATTTTGCATTCCCACCAGCAAGGTATGAGAGTTCCTGTAACTCCACATCCTCACCAGCATTTGGTGGAGTCATTTTTCTAGATTTTGGCCATTTTAATATGTGTGTAGTGGTATCTCATTTTATTTTCAAATCTTTGATGAGATGATGTGGCACATCTTTTCACATTAATATTTTTCATCTGTATATCTCCTGTAGTAACTTGTCTGTTCTAATATTTTGCCCAATTTTTAATTGAGTTGTTCATTTTCTAGTTAATTTTTAAGAGTTTGTATACTTTGGATACAAACATATACCTTTATATGTTTTATTTTATTTTATTTTATCCCCATGTGTGGCTTGTCTTCTAATCCTTTTGACATTATATTTTACAGAGCAGAAATTTTTAATTTTAATAAAATCCAGCTTCAATCTAAGTATTTTTCACATGTACCTAAAATCAGTTATTCTCATTTAGAACAAATTCAGGTGGGTAAATGAGAAAACAAAAGTTGTTGTTTTTATTAATATTTTAAATAGAAATATCCATGGACAGTACTATTTCTTTAAGACACAAGAGGAACATTATAATAATAAAGTATTGAAAGGCATTAAAATGTGTTACTTGGAATTACTGCCTCAAATGATTATTCATTATTGCATGGTGTAAATTGGTGCTGGGTTACATGCAATACCTGTAAAGACACTGATCCTCTCTTCCATAAGTATAGAATGCTCTAGACTTCATAAAGTCATCATAAAATCAAGAATTCTGTCCACACTATAAAAATTATCAAAGGAAATTCAAATACTTCAGGCACATCTGACATATTGGGGCCTTTGTATCAGCACCGGAACCACCATTACAGAATCTCTGGGGATAGTGTGGCTTTTCTAAAATTTTCTCAGGTTTAACTCAATCTTTCTCTCTAATCTCTGTGAGATCTACTATAGGCTCCAAAGACATTGTCATATTTGAGTGACAGATGGGTTCTCAGTGTCATATGACTAGCTAATCTGCCCCTCAGTGTCTGGTTAACTGGTAGAGTCACTAGTATAGATGGTATATCTTCCAGGCTTAGAAAGATCTGATGAATTTATTTTCAAAAGAAATTTATATTAGTACTGACATATCTTATTCTTAGAATAAAGTAAAATACTTAAGATTCACTAAATAGTAATTATTATAATTTATTATTAATTTTTGTTTTCCATACTCCAAACTAATTCTGACGAGAAATCTGTGAAAGTCAGAAACATAGAATGGGACCAAGCAATAAATTATTAAAGGATTAAAATATCTGTCTTATCGGATTTGTGAAGACAAGACTGTGGTTTGTCTTCTCATTCTCTTGACACTGTCTTTCACAGAGCAGAAGTTTTTAATTTTAATGAAGTCCAGCTTATCAGTTATTTCTTTCAATGGATTGTACTGTTGCTTTTGTGTCTAAAAAGTCACTGGCAAACTCAAGGTAATCTAAATTTATTCGTATGTTACCTTTTAGGAGTTTTATAATTTTGCATTTTACATTTAGGCCTATGATCCATTTTGAATAAATTTTTATAATAATTATTATTATTTCTTGCATGTGGGTGTCCAGTTGTTCCAATACCACTTGTTGAAAAGACACAATTTTCTTCATTTTATTGCCTTTGCAACTTTGTCAAAAGTCAGTTGACTATATTTGGTTGCTCTATTCCTGGGCTGTCTGTTCTGTTCCATTGATCTATTTGTCTATTATTTCACCAGTACTGCACTGTCTTGATTACTATAGCTTTATAGTAAATCCTGAAGTTGAGTAGTTTCATGCCTCTGACTTTGTTATTCCTCAATATTTTATTGACTATTTTGGGTCTTTTGCCTCTCCATATAAACTTTGGAATCAGTTTGTGGATATCAACAAAATAAGTAGCTGGGATTTTGTTTGGGATTGCGTTGAGTCTATAGATGAAGTAGTAACAATTGATACCTTAATAAAACTGCATCTCCCTGTCCATGAACAATGAATATATCTTCATTTATTTAGATCTTTATTTTTCTTTTGGACATATATCCAATTTGTAACTGAATGTATATGTCATATCTTGTTCATCCATTCATCCATAGATGGACACTTGGGTTGCTTCCACATTTGATTACTGTGAATAATGCTGCCAATGTCATGGGTGTACAAATATCTCTTCTAGATCTTGCTTTCAAGCTTTTTTGAGTATATACCCATAAGTGGAATTGCTGGGTCATACGATAATTTTATCTTTAATTTTTTGAGGAACAACCATGTCTTGGTTATTTTGGGCTGCTCTACAAAAATTCCAATGACTGAGTGGCTAAAACAACAATATTTATTGCTCACATTTCTGAAGGCTGGGAAGTCCAAAATTAAGGTTCCAGAGATTTCTGGAGGGGCCCTCTTCCTGGTTTGCTAAGGAACGTCTTCTTGTATCTTCACATGGCAGAGAGAGAGAGAGAGAGAGAAAGAGAGAGAGAGAGAGAGAGAGGAAGCAAGCTCTCTCTGGTCTCTTCTTTTAAGGGCACTGATGAAATGGAAAAATTCCTAAGAACACACAACTTACCAAGGCTGAATCATGAAAACACAGAAAATCTGAACAAACCTATAACTAGCAGGGCTACTGAATCAGTAATCAAAAACATCTCTAAAAAGAAAATGCCAGGATCAGATGGTTTCACTGGTGAATTCTAACACACTTTTAAAGAAGAATTAACACCATTCCTACTTAAACTCTTCCAAAAAAAAAAAAAAATGAAGAGGAGGGAACAAGTCCAAACTCATCCTAATAGTGAAATTTTCTGTTGTTTTCTAACAGCATACATTATAAATTATTTTTATTAATTTGTAAAGAAAACTTTGGATTTACTTACCTGTTTAACATTTTAGTTATTTGCTCACTATTATGCATATCAGACTATTCTTCTGACATCTTTTGTTCATTCTTGAGGAGTTAATTTAGTACAGGTCTCTTGTTGGTAGTCTCACTTTTTATTCATCTGAAAGTGTCTTTTTCTACTCTAATTTTTCATATATTGATTTCCTGGTGTGTATCAGTTATCTACTATTATATAGAAAAACAACATTTTTTTTAAGATTTTGTTTTTGATGTGGACCATTTTTAAAGTCTTTATTGAATTTGTTACAATATTGATTCTGTTTTATGTTTTGATTTCTTGGTCGTGAGGCCTGTGGGATTTTAGCTCCCAGACCAGGGATCGGACCTGCACCCCCTGCATTGGAAGGTGAAGTCTTAATCATTGGACAGCCAGGGAAGTCCCACCATTTATTTTATTTGGTGTTGACTTTGAGTCTCCAATTTAGTCTGTGTTCAACTGGATGGTTCTTCTACTGGTCCTGTCTGGGGCTCATTCATGTGACTATATTCAGCTTGTGGATCAGCATGAGCTTGTTGGTCTAGGGTAAGGTTAACAAACCTCAACAGTATTGACGTTTTGAATGGGATAACTCTGTGTTTTATGGGGTTTTCCTATATATTATGAGATATTTAGCAGTATCCATTGCCTCTATCTTTGAGATGATGATGGAACTTCCAGAGTCGTGACAACCAAAAATGTCTCCAGACAAATGTTCCCTTGGAAGCAAAATTGTCTCTGGTTGAGAAACACTTATGTATCAATTTCACACTGTTGTTGTAAAAATTAATACAAACAGTAATTTAAAATCACCCCAATTTATTATCTCATAATAAATGCAAAATGGATCTTACTGGGTTAAAATCAATGTGTTGGTAGAGATGCAGTCCTTCAGGAGGCTCTAGGGAAGAATCTATTTCCTTACCTTTTCCAGCTTCTAGAGGCTGCCTGCATTCCTTGGCTTGTGGCCATTTCCTCTGTCTTCAAAGCCAGAAATGTAGCAGTGTAGGATCTTCAAATCTCTCTCTCTCTCTTTTTCTTTCTCTCTCTCTCATCTCCACTTTTGTTGTCTTACCTGTTTCTCTGACTCTTTTAAGGTTCCTTGTGATGACATTAGGCTCACCCAGATAATCCAGGATATCTCCATCTCAAGGTCTTTAACTTAGTCACATCTGAATGCAAAGTCCCTTTTACTTTGTATGGTGACATATTCACATATTTCATAGATTAGGATGTGGACATCTTTGGTCAGGTGGAAGGGTATTATTTTGCCACAATTGGTCTAGGAGGACCTCATTTGGAATGAGTCCACATGTTTTCATCTTTCAATAAACTATCCTAGACTTCTTCATATTATAGAGGTTGAATTCCCAGGAGCAAGAAGCTAAGCTCCAGTTCCCAAGGGCTTTTAAGCCTCAAATCTGATAATGTCTTATGGGTCAAAACATTTCACAAGACCAACCCTAGAGTTAATGTGGGAGAGGACTATACAAGAACATGGTTATAGGAAGAAAAGATTCATTTAGAGGAATTGCTGAAAATCTAACATGGTATGACAATCCAGGTCGAGTTATTTTGTCTCAGAACTTTGAAGATATGACTTCACTGTATTCTAGCTTCAATATTTTGTTAAGATGTTGTTGTAAATATAATTATTGTTTCTTTTTAGATGTTCTGGTCTTCTTTCTGGATGCTTGGATATACTGTGGTTTCTAGACCTATATATTCTTGTTTTTATCAGTTCTGGAAAAATTTTCAGCCATTATCTCCTTACATATTGTCTCCCCTTCAATTATCTCTATTCTCTCCTTTTGTGATTTTTATTAGATTTATGCAAGACATTTAATTTCACATCTCCATATACTTTCACATTTTCTTTTTTAATTTGCCATATGCTTGTTTTTCTGAGCTGTTATTTGGGTAATTTCTACTGGTCCATCTTCCACTTCTTTAATTCTGCTTTTAGTTCTCTATTCTGCTGTTTCTCCTGTCAGATGTGTTGTGTTTTTTTTTTAAATTTGAGTAATTATATTATTTTTTATATTTAGGAGTTCTACCTTTTGTAGAGACTTTCAATGTCTCCTAACTAATATCTTGCAAAGTTTTAGTTGTTATAGAACTGAATGGTCACTTGGAGGATCTAAGTATCTATAATAAAAAAAAACAGAAGTGTTACATAGATCTTTTAGTTTTTAAGGATAAAGAGGAAAATTCCTGGGTAGAGAAAACAGCATGAATAAAAACACAAGAATGAGAAGTCTAAATGTGTTTCATGTAATGTTGAGTTAGCTAAGTTCATCTGAAGTAGATGCTAAGAGATACAAAAGCCTATATGACAGGAATTTCTTCTCTTCCATATACATATGTACTCTCTTCCATTTCTCTTAAAACACACTACAATCTTTGTGTATATTTGTTTTACCACAGCAAAAAGGTGGTGAGAAATATTAATTAACACTTGGCCTTAGAATTACAAAGACAAAGGAGAGAGTTTGCAAATTTGATGACCTGGAGAATACAAGTTTAGTTCAAAGGGAACATCTGCTACTCAGCTCCAGCTTCCTGTTGCCATTCAAGACTAAAAGTCCAGTGTTGGCACATTTTTTGATATTTAAAACAAGCCCAAAATTCAGATGTTTCTGAGAAATATGACTTTTGTCAATGAAATAAATAATTTTTAAATAATCCTATGCAACTTAATAGTGGGAGCATCAAATTATCAAGGCCTATGTGGTCCTTTGGCTTAATAGTTGATTTCCAACATGCAACAAATTGATGGAAAATGGTTTTTAAAAAAAAGGTGGAAATATTAGCTGGAACTAGACACTAGAAGCCTTGCTAAAGTGTTTGTTATACTCTATTCAATAAACAATGGGAAAATTGGAGACTTTTAACATGGAAGTGGCAGGACTTAAATAGTGTTTCATAAAGAACAATCAACTTGTGATATGAAAGATGTACTAGAACAGTGGTCTCTATTTTGTTGGTCATACACTCATCAATAAAAACTATTTGATTATGTACTTTCTGATATACAGATAATTAGCTGGTTATAAAGTATATACATTTCCTGTTGTACTACTTATGTATATTATAAAATATATTCAAAATTTAAATGATATAAATATTACTTTACAATGTATTTCTTACTGTGATGTTTTGCATTAGCACTAGTCACTATCTCAAAGCACATAGACATCATCATTAACAGTAATGGATATAAATATATATTTAAATATTTTTGCTAACATTAGGAACATTTAGATGACTTCTTATATCTGATCTAATTATTGTCATTTTTACCTTGTAATGAAACTAAAGAAGTGCTGCTTTTAGAAGTGTCTGCTGCATTTTCATATAATCTATTTGTATCTGCAATATTAATATAATTTTCAATCTTCAATTTCATACCCAACATATTTTTAGGGCCTTTGGCCAATGTTTGATTATTCATTTCCTTAAAAATTGATAATGTAATATTTAAATCCACTGAACTGGAATGAGTAAAACACAATATCTAATGAAAGCTGAAGAAAAATGAAGAGTGAAGGCACCAACCCCTCCATATTGTGATACTTCATCTCCTTCAAGATAACATGCCTCCCAGCCTTGTTGAATAAACATATACTTATGAATTGAGTTGGAAGCCAGTTGGAAGGAATTGGTTTTATCATTTGGAGATCATTCCAGAGGATAGATTTAGTACTCATGTAGAGAAGGAATCAGATTACAAAGAATTTGGGTGGATTGATGTTGCCAAAATAGACAGAATGATTGAACACTATTTTTAAAGAACTTTGGGTAAACAAGAAGCCAGAGACAGGCTGGAGTTTATGAGAACAGGATTAATGGGCTGGTGGTGAGGTTAATTGTGTTACCTACTGAAATCTCAATATCAATTTTTGAAAAAATTGGTCCTGAGGAAAGTGGTCAGCCCTTACACAGCACATTTTTCCATGAAAAGGAAAGGACAAAATCCTCATTTCTTAGGCCCTAGCTGAGCAAATATATAAGTCTCCAGTTCTATCAAAGGTAGGGTACTTTTTTAGAAGTAAGTGGAAACAGCAGGGAGACTACTAGTCAGTGAACTAAAGATGTGGCAGACCCCAGTACTAGAATAAGAATTTGACAGAAAAAAAAAGAATCATCTGTGAGAATTAACACACCTAGGTCAAGACAGAAACCCAGCTTTATTGAATGAACTAACTTGGGGTTGGACAAAGTAAATGTGAATTCAGGGCAATCCATGAATCTGAGGGCAGAAGCTGAGAAATAAAGGCATGTCTTGACAAGAAGGAGTAAGGTTAAATTTTGTGTTGTTATAGATAACCTGAGCCTATGCATGACAGAGGGGAAGGAAGATAATTAAAGATTCAAGAGAAAGGATAACATTTATGGAAGGAAGTAATGAATTAAAGCAGAGAAAATAAAGTTAAGATGGCACTTTCTTCATTAAAAAAATAAAAATTATTTATACAGTGGACATTTTTTTTAAAAAAATATGCCTATGTACATATTATAAGCTGGTGATTAATAAATATAGGGTTTTGTCTTTATGGAGCATACAATCTAGTAGGAGATGAATAAATAAATAAATATTGTGATAAGACTTCTGTGGGAAAGAACAGGACTCTGTAAAAAAATAATATGGTATGGAGAAGGGATGGATTAGGAGACAAATTTAGATCAGGTTGTCAAGGAAGTTCTGCTTTAGGAAGTTTCATTAGAGCTGAGACCTTCATAGATGGGTTGAACAAGTAGTTTACCTAGTAGAAAAGCATCTAAAGTAGAAAAATAAGAAGAGAAAAAACTTTGAAGAGGGAACAAGTTTGGAATGTTGAGAATCAGAAAAAGGACAAGTGGGGCTGGAGAGTTTAGTGTAAGGGAGGAAGTAGTAGAAGGTATGAGAAAGTCAGTGAAGGTTCAGATCATGCAGAGTTTTATAGGTTGTAGTAAGGAGTTTGGATGTTAAATTCTAAGTTTGAAGGGGAAAGCCATTGGAGGATTAAAGAGGAGAGTGAAATCATCTGATTTACCTTTTTTTTTTTTTAAAGAAGATGTTGGGGATAGAAGTTTATTAATTAATTAATTTATTTTTGCTCTGTTGGATCTTCATTTCTGTGCGAGGTCTTTCTCTAGCTGTGGCAAGCGGGGGTCACTCTTCATCACGGTGCACGGGTCTCTCACTATTGTGGCCTCTCTTGTTGCGGAGCACAGGCTCCAGATGTGCAGGCTAAGTAGTTGTGACTCACGGGCCTAGTTGCTCCGCGGCATGTGGGATCCTCCCAGACCAGGGCTCGAACCCATGTCCCCTGCATTAGCAGGCAGATTCTCAACCACTGCGCCACCAGGGAAGCCCTGATTTACATTTTTGAAAGATTAACTGCTGTGTGGAGAATGGAATTGAGAGGCAAGTGTGTTTGGATGCAGGGAGACAAAATTTGAGGCTATTTAAAAATCCAGCCAAGAGATGAGGGTGGTCTGTCCTAGGCTGGTGGCAGTAGAGAGGGATAGAAATTGACATGTGGGGTATATTTTGGAAGTAGAAATTGCAGGACTTGCTGATAGATTAGGTGTGGGTTAAGACAGAGAAAGGTATCCAGAAAGAAACTAGATTTCTAGTTCAGACAGTTACTTGATGTGTCAAATAAGTCCATTAAAGAATAGGGTTAAAAAGGAGTATCAGTTTAATCAATCTGGCGGGTGAAAATCAAATGATCAAAATGGCAATTTATTTCATCTATTGACTGACATTCTTTTACTATGAGGTTGAAATTGAGTAATGGATTAAAATGACCTATGCTTGGATCATTTCCTGCTTATCATTTTTCAGACATGACTAAAAAATAAAAGTACCTGTGAAACTGAGGATTCTAGCCTTGGATTTATTTCCTTAAATGTCAAAATGGAAACAGTTGAAACAGTTGAAATTGTATTGAAGCACCTAGGAAGATTCAAAAATACAGTCTACTACAGAATTCTTCAAAATGCAGACACTTTTTAGTAAGTGCTTTCAAACTCCATATTGCTTACCATGAGGCAGCTTGGAAAAATGGAATGTTAAGTAGCAACTAAAATAAGACATATTAATCTGTATGTTTAAGGCTGTAAAATATATATGCAGACAAAATTTAAGAATTTGGTCTGGTTGATCCCCAGAAATTCAAGTCTTTGTTACAATAAGAACGTGTCTCTAAGCATCATCCTTACTATAATAATTTTGATTAAATGAGGTCTTTCCTTTCTGCTGTGAATAAAGCTGGCTACTGAATAGATTGTGAAGTATGAAAACCTGACCTTTCAAATTCCTTTAGTCTATTTTGTTTTTTACTCCTTGCTTTCTGTACACTTTTTAGGGGCCTAATATTTTACTTTTGCCTTCTTGATTCCCTTCTTCTACTCTAATTGTTGCATCCTACACAAGACTAACATCTTCTGCAATCTTATTTTGTGGGCATTTTCTTCCCTGTTTTGCTTCTTCAGGTTCCTTTGAAAACTTAGCTGATTCACAGATAATGTGATGCTATATATTGAAAATCCCATAAGATCCACAAAAAAATTACTAGAACTAATAATGAATTCAGCAAAGTTACTGAATACAAGGTCAACATATAAAATCAGTTGTGCTTTTATATACTGACAAGCAGTGAACAGTCTGAAAAAGAAATTAAGAAAATAATTCCATTTGTAATACCATCCAAAAAATTAAAATACCTAGGAATAAATTCAACTAAGGAGGTGAAAAACTTGAACATTGAAAACTCTAAAACATTGCTTTAAGAAATTAAAGAAGACAAAAATAAATGGAAAAACATCCCATGTTCATGGATTAGAAGATTTAATGATGTTTATATGGCAATACTACCCAAAGTGATCTACAGATTCAATACAGTCCCTATCGAAGCTCTAAAAGCCTTTTTACAGAAATGGAAAAGCCAATCCTCAAATTCATATGGAATTAGAAGGGATTTCAAATACCAAAACAAACAACAACAACAACAAAAAGCATGAAAAAGAAGAGCAAAGTTGGAGAAACCATACTTCCAGATTTCAAAACTTACTACAAAGCCACAGTAATGAAAACAGCATGGTACTGGCATAAAGATAGACATAGAGACCAATAGAGTAGGATTGAGAAGCCAGATATAATCACATATATTCCTGGTAAATTTATTTTCAACAAAGATGCCAAGATCATTCAATGGAGAAAGAATAGTCTCTTCAACAAATGGTACTCAGACAACTTGATATTCACAGGCAAAAGAATGAAGTTGGAGTGGTATCTCTCACCATAAACAAAAATTAACTGAAAATTGATCAAAGACCTAAATATAAGAGGTAAAACTCTAAAACCTTTAGAAGAAAATACAGGTTTTTGTGCTCTTTGTGACCTTGAATTTGACAATAAATTCTTAAACATGACACCAAAAACATAAGCAACAAAAGAAAAATAGATAAATTAGACTTTGTAAAAATTGAAAACATTTTGTGCATCAAAGGACATTATCAAGAAAGTGGAAGACAACCTACAGAGGGGAAAAAAATCTTTGCAAATCTTTATCTTTTTCTCATAAGAGTTCTCATATAAGAATTCTTATAACTCAATGACAAAATGTTGAACAACTCAATTCAAACTCATAATTCAAAAACGCAAAACACAAACAACCAAAAGATAACCAATCCAGGGGCTTGACAGATATTTCTCCAAAGACATGCAAATGGCCAATAAGCACATGAAAAGGTACTCAACATCATTAGTCATTAGGTAAATGCAAATCAAAACCACAGTGAGACACAACTTTACTCCCACTAGGATGACTGTAATACATGTTTTTAAATGCAAAAATAACTAATGTTGGCAATGATGTAGACAAATTGCAACCTCCCCCATACATTGCTAATTGTAATGTAAAATTGTTTAGTTGTGATGTTTAAGTTGGGAGGTTTGCAAAAAATTAAACATAGAATTACCATACGACTCAGCAATTCTACTTCTAGGTATACATTCAAAAGAATATTTGTACACAAATGATCATAATAGCATTATTCACAATAGAGAAAAGTTTGAAGCAAGTCAATTGTCAAGAATAACTGAATGGAAAAAGAAATTGTGATGTATTCATGAAATGAAAAATATTCAGTCTTAAAAATGAAAGAAGTACTGTTACATGACAAAACCTTGAAAATATTTATCCTAAGTGAAATAAGCTAGACACAAAAGGTTACATGTTGTACAATTCCATTTATATGAAATATCCAGAATAGGTAAATCCATAGAGATAAAAAGCAAGTTGGTGATTCCACAGGCTAGAAAAAGGGGAATAGGGAACTGTTTAATGTGTATGGGATCATAATCTGAGGTGATGAAAATATTTGGAAGTAGATAGAGCTGGTAGTTACACAACATTGCAAATGTACTAAATGACACTAAATTATTCACTTTAAAATGGTCAGTTTTATTTTATGTTAATATCACCTTAATAAAAACATTTGAGTTGTGTCTCACTTCCTTAAATCTAATAAATCTGAAGTTTACATTTAATGGCTGAATGTTTACTCCCTTTCAGATAATTTATGCAATCTGATAGAAGAGGGATAATAATGCTTTAACACAAAGAATTGGCTAATGGTGGAAATTTCTGGCAGGGCCAGTTTGATAAATATTATTGGCTATGGAGGTTGCCTGACTTCCTCATTTAATATGAGTGTAAGTGGATCTTTTCTTACTGGACAATTTTAGTATACTGGTAATGGTACTACCTGATTTTTGCCATTTTGAAGTTTTAAAATCCTAATTATGTGCAGAGCTGAAATGTAGTGCTCAGAGGAGGTTTATTGCACAACCAAGGCTTTATTTCTGGAAGCAAGTGGTCTTAAGTGCCAACAGTTTTGAATCCCACATTTTTAGAAATATTGTGACGTGTATACATTGTAAAAGGTTTTGTCTTTTATAATGGGAGAGCACCTAGGGTTTCTGAAGCAGGCTCATTGATAAGTAGGCCGTCTGTCACCCTACTATTTAAAAGCTTTCTTTCGTTTTGTGCTTCTATAACTGTACCACTTTAATTTGAAACATCTGTGTCTGGCTTAAAGTGATACTATATTATGTAACTTTTAAATCGTTCCTCCTTTATGACTATTTAGAGGAAGTACTATTGAAATAGATGAAACTTTCCTTTAGAGGAACTTCTCCCTTCCTCAGAGCTGAACAAGATACCTTCCATTTCTCTCCAAGCAGGTGCAAAAGATACAGTTACAGCAGTCTTTGAGTTTGAGGGAACTAAATTTTGTCATAATACTTCATATTACACTAGATGTGCCATAAAAGGTAGATAGCTAGTGGGAAGCAGCCTCATAGCACAGGGAGATCAGCTCGTTGCTTTGTGACCGCCTGGAGGGGTGGAATAGGGAGGGTGGGAGGGAGGGAGACGCAAGCGGGAAGAGATATGAGAACATATGTATATATATATAACTGATTCATTTTGTTGTGAAGCTGAAACTAACATACCATTGTGAAGCAATTGTACTCCAATAAAGATGTTAAAATGAAAAAAAACTGGGTGCTGCAACACGGGCTGGAATGAAATGCCAAGCAATAAGCAAAACCAGGAATAAAAATCAATACTTCAGAATATTTCAATAGCCAAAGAATATGGCTTCAGAAGAAAATTTGTTTCAGTTACCTTCCCAGAAAAAGAAAACTAGGAATAGGAAAAAAAAATGTTCAAAACCAGTTCCTACTGAAGCTCTGGTTAATTTATGAAAGTGTTATAGTTCAGTTGCCTAGTCTCTTTCTACTCTCAAAGTGAGTGGGCAGTATTTCAAGCAAATTGACTAAACCTGAAAACAGATGTTTAATAAGATGATCTTTACTTGCTAGAAAATAAGACAACAACTGAAAAAAATTTCCCCCAAAGAATTTTACTCTCCACTTCCCCACATATGTAATATTTTGATATTTACCAATGGATAACTTCAATAAGGTTTAGAAACTTTTTATTAGGTGTTTGCATATTTGGACAATTCCTATTACTATCACTTCCACTAGTGGTTTTGAAGGTATTTCAGGAAATTGACAGCAATTTGATAGCTTTTTATGTTAGGTTCATGATTAGTCAGGAACAATTAAAGTGCAGTAAGGAAATTATTGTTTTAAAGGGTAATAAATCTCATCTATAATCTCCATAAACAATTAGTCCTATCAAGATTTTTGTTTGCACAGGCTCTAAGATATTGTGAGGAGCCTATAACAATATACCTCTATGTATGTAACCTAAAGGTAAATTTATTAAATCTTTCCTAGAGATTTCATCCTCCAGAAGAAATGTTAAAGGAATTTATCAGGTTTTCAGAAAATAAATTTCCAAGAGAAATCTCTCACAATGGATTCTCACCCATCACCAGCACTACTGACTGACCTGTACTTCCATACCTTAAAGATGAAAACACAAAAGTACTCCTTTAACTATATAGTACGATTCCTAGAAACTTTATGTCTGTGGCTATCTATCATGCTTTGTCTTCTTCAAGTAACAGCACCCTGACTTCCTTTTATAGGATTACCTGTTCCCCATTGTGATTAGTCTTTATAGGAATGTTGACCAGGGTGTCGATCCCTTCCTTAGGCAAATTATGGTTAAAAATCCAAGTGTAACTAACTGAAGTCTCTCTTGAGCAGAGTGATAAAAGAATGAAAAAATGGTTAGATTTGATTCACCCCAGCAGAGGCAGCATGGTATACCTGCTATGTTGATCACTGGTATCATCTTGGTTCCTACACTTTTTGTAGGTGTGTTTGTTATCCAAAGTCAATCTTTTGGGCTTGCAAGCAAAAGAACTATTTGGCAAAACAATGAATGATATTGTCCTGACAAGGTGCTTGTGAGTGTTAAAAAAAAAATAAGAAATGTGAAATGCCTAGCACGATGTGTGGCACATAGCTGTTTAATAATAATAATAAAGCTAACATGAATTGAGTCTCATAGTGCTGCGAACTTCATTCACATACATTATCCCACTTAGTTCTCACTGTGCATCTATGAAATAGATTCTAACATTATTTCCATTTATAATGGAGAAACTGACACAATGAGAGATCCAAACTTATGCAGCTATTAAATAGTAAGGCTGGGATTTGAAATCTGGCAGTGTTCAGATACACACATTTAAACACTACTTTCTAAATCGGTTCCTCATTTTTCTTGTGTGGCAGTGAAGAAGCCCTAGTCCATAGTGTAGTATAGTCAAGAAATGCCATACTGAACAGCTGTTTCTAACAAATAGCATTGCCCAGTATTGAAGCATCACTCTATTAATTAGTTCTCTGCTAGGAGTGGAGTTTCTTGATGGTCATTTCATGACTAGCCTGTCCCATATTAATAACATTAGTCACAAAGAGTATTCCCAAAAACGTGTATTTCCTTCTCCTATGTGCAATATGGGAGAGATTTTAATAACTAGATGCAACTATGTCTTCAATGCCATATACATAATACATCTGTGAAGTAAAACAATCAGTATTTGATCTTTAGAACCACAATTATGTTTTTCATATAAATGGGATTATTATGGCCTTTGCAAAAGCAACGTCTGCTGTATTCTTGCTTAAGATTCTTCTAAGATTCTGCCATAGCTACAGGCCTGTAAGAAATGATTCAGTTTTCTCATGCTTCCTATGTAATGAAACATTTTCAGGTTAGAAGCTAAAATAAAGCAAATGCTGTATTACAAAAACAGTAAGCAAGATATCTTCCAGTTGTTGCCGTTAGCCTTTTTTTCCTTTCATAGGCTAGAATTCAGTGCTAACCAAGCAAGACTACTTTTTTGAGATAGGTGTTGATCATCCCATGTTTACAAAGGAAATAGTCCACCAGGAAAAGATATTGCCAGATTCAATGTGGAAGAGAGTTGATGGTAACTGGATGTCATTTTCAGTTGCACTTAGCCATTTTTTTTCTCTGTTGTCCTTGGGAAATTGTCTGACCAAGTGATCCTTAAAATACACTTGAAACACACTGCATAAAGCTTGAATTAAAGTCATTAATAGAATTACCTCTCCAGTATGACAAATGAGGTTTCAGAACACCTCCAGGTCTTTCTTTGGCTTCAGACATAATAAGGACATAATAGCAGTTCATTATCGTAAATGGACCTGTCACCCTTTCCAGCCAAAGCATTCTTTGTCTCTCCAACTTTGGATAAATTTACGTATCTCATAAGGTTTTTGGATAAACCTTATGTATTTCACAGATGAAACAAGAGATGATGGTTGAGAAAGAATGTACGTGCCGATGTCTCAAAAATTTGTACACCTTCTTTTGGATTTGAAATTTTTAGAATATGTTTTTAAAATGTTTATTTTCAAAATGACACATTTACTCAAAGTAGCTTCTGGAGTCCTATTTAATTGACAAAGTTCTGCCTCATGTTCTGAGGACCATGAATCTTTCATAACTGATACATATGTATATATATATATATTTAGTTATAATTTGTTTTTCAGAGCTTTTATGTGGTCTTTATTGAGTTAGTTGTTAGTATTGTAAAATTTCTGATTCAGTTCATGGGAATTTTAATATCTACTATAAATAAGGGATATCTTTTTTTTTTTTTCCCCAGTGAGTATGTATTGAGCACATAGTATGTGCAAGGTTATGTGCTCAGTTCTGAAGATAAAAAATTGAATTGAAGCATTTCTACTATGGCAAAGCTTACCAGTTAGTCATTATCCTGTCTCAATGGTTTTTCTCAGGCTATTTATATCCTGCCACTGGAAACTAAACTCTGAGGATCATATTATACCTCACCTACATGATGGAGATATCAGATTCTCTCCTTCTGTTCTTTGCTTGATTTTGTATTGCTTTGTTTTGTTTTTCCTCCATAAATTACTGAAATGTCAAAGTCTAGGTTAAAAAGAGGTGGGGGAGGGGCAATCACAAAAGGCAGGCTCTAGTTAGTTTGCTTTGCAAAACACTATATGAGCTTGGGCATGTCTCAGCTATTCAGTTTCTTCATCTTTAACATTGACCATCCAAGATATTTACTCCATAGGTAAACTGAGGCAAATATGGTATTTATTTATTTAGTTTGGTATCTGCAGTCTCTAACTTGTAAATAATTATCCAAAACAAGTATCAAAGCCAAATTAAGTCTACATGAGAACAAGCCAAACACTAGCAATCCTAAGGCTGCTAAACAACATTTGTTGAATGGATCCCATAAGGGCCTCTCCAGGTTAACGATGCTGTATACCCACCATATATATCATTTTATTTATCTCAGCCTCTATTTTTTATTTTTTAATATTTTTTTCACATTCATTGTTCATTCTTTACCCGTTCTTCTGCTTGGTTTCTCTTCCGGTTCTTATTTACCTTAGACATGTCACTGATATTGCTTAACCTTTTGGAGACACTCAGGGCTCAAAAAATTCTTAATACTCAGAGGATTCCAGATTAAATACAAGATGCTCAGTTACACTTGAGTTTTATAAACTATGAATAATTTTTAGTATAAATATATCTCATACAATATTCATAAATGTATGTCCCATACTGAAAGAATTATTCACTGTTTGATTCTCTAATTTAATTGATCATCATACATTTTATTGCTAAATCTGGCAACTTGATCCTCATTAGAACATACTTTTTTAACATGTTTACTGGAGTATAATTGCTTTATAATGTTGTGTCAGTTTCTGCTGCAAAACAAAGTGAATCAGCTATACATATACATACATCCCCATATCTCTTCCCTCTTGCGTCTCCCTCCCTCACACCCTCCCTATCCCACCCCTCTAGGTGGTCAGAAAGCACTGAGCTGATCTCCCTGTGCTATGTGGCTGCTTCCCACTAGCTATCTATTTTATATTTGGCAGTGTATTTATGTCCATGCCACTCTCTCACTTCGTCCCAGCTTATCCTTCCCACCCCCCATGTCCTCAAGTCCATTCTCTACATCTGCATCTTTATTCCTGTCCTGCCCCTAGGTTCATTTGAACCATTTTTTTTTTGGATTCCATATATATGTGTTAGCACACAGTATTTGTTTTTCTCTTTCTGAGAGAAAGAGAGTCTGTCACTCAGTATGACAGACTCTAGGTCCATCCCTCTCACAAAAAAATGACTCAATTTCATTTATTTTTATGGCTGAGTAGTATTCCATTGTATATATGTGCCACATCTTCTTTATCCATTCATCCAATGATGGGCACTTAGGTTGCTTCCATGTCCTCACTATTGTAAATAGTGCTGCAATGAACATTGTAGTACATGACTCTCTTTGAATTATGGTTTTCTCAGGGTATATACCCAGTAGTGGGATTGCTGGGTCACATGGTAGTTCTATTTTTAGTTGTTTTAAGGAACCTCCATACTGCTGTATGTGGCTGTATAGTGGCTATAGTAGCCTCCATAGTGGCTGTATCAATTTACATTCCCACCAAAAGTGCAAGAGGGTTCCCTTTTCTCTACACCCTATCCAACATTTATTGTTTGTAGATTTTTTGATGATGGCCATTCTGACCAGGGTGAGGTGATACCACATTATAGGTTTTTTTTTTTTTTGCAGTACACGGGCCTCTCACTGTTGTAACCTCTCCCATTCTCCCATTGCAGAGCACAGGCTCCAGACGTGCAGGCTCAGTGGCCATGGCTCACGGGCCCAGCCACTCTGCGGCATGTGAGATCTTCCCAGACTGGGGCATGGACCCGTGTCCCCTGCATCAGCAGGCAGACTCTCAACCACTGTGCCACCAGGGAAGCCCCACATTGTAGTTTTGATTTGCATTTCTCTAATGATTAGTGATGCTGAGCATCCTTTCATGTGTTTGTTGACAAGGCATATATCTTCTTTGTAGAAATGTCTATTTAGGTCTTCTGCCCATTTTTGGATTGGGTTGTTTGTTTTTTTGATATTGAGCTGCTTGTATATTTTGGAGATTAATCCTTTGTCAGTTGCCTCATTTGCAAATATTTTCTCCCATTCTGAGGGTTGTCTTTTTGTCTTGTTTATGGTTTCCTTGGCTGTGCAAAAGCTTTTAAGTTTCATTAGGTCACATTTGTTTATTTTTGTTTTTATTTCCATTTCTCTAGAAGGTAGGTCAAAAAGGATCTTACTGTGATTTATGTCATAGAGTGTTCTGCGTATGTTTTCCTCTAAGAGTTTTATACTGTCTGGCTTTACATTTAGGTCTTTAAACCATTTTGAGTTTATTTTTGTGTATGGTGTTAGGGAGTGTTTAAATTCTTTCTTTTACATGTAGCTGTCCAGATTTCCCAACACCACTTATTGAAGAGGCAGTCTTTTCTCCATTCCATATTCTTGCCTCCTATATCAAAGATAAGGTGACCATATGTGTGTGGGTTTATCTCTGGTCTTTCTATCTTGTTCCATTGATCTATATTTCTGATTTTGTGCCAGCAAGATACTCTCTTGATTACTGTAACTTTGTAGTATAGTCTGAAGTCAGGGAGCTTAATTCCTCCAGCTCCATTTTTCTTTCTCAAGATTACTTTGGCTATTTGGGGTCTTTTGTGTTTCCATACAAATTGTGATTTTTTTTTGTTCCAATTCTGTGAAAAATGCCATTGGTATTTTGATAGTGATTGCATTGAATCTGTAGATTGCTTTGGGTAGTATAGTCATTTTCACAAGTTTGATACCTACAATCCGAGAACATGGTATATCTCTCCATCTGTTTATATCATCTTTAATTTCTTTCATCAGTGTCTTATAGTTTTGTACATACATCTCTTTTGTCTCCTTAGGTAGGTTATTCCTAGGTATTTTATTCTTTTTGTTGTAATGGTAAATGGGAGTGTTTTCTTAATTTCACTTTCAGATTTTTCATTGTTAGTGTATAGGAATGCAAGAGATTTCTGTGCATTAGTTTTGTATCCTGCTACTTTACCAAATTCATTGATTAGCTCTAGTAGTTTTCTGGTAGCATCTTTAGGATTCTCTGTGTATAGTATCATGTCATTTGCAAAGAGTGACAGTTTTACTTCTTTTCCAATTTGTGTTCCTTTTATTTCTTTTTCTTCTCTGATTGCCCTGGCTAAAACTACCAAAACTATATTATATATTAGTGGTGAGATTGGGCAACTTTGTCTTGTTCCTAATCTTAGGGGAAATAGTTTCAGTTTTTCACCATTGAGAATGATGTTGACTGTGGGTTTGTCATATATGGCCTTTATTATGTTGAGGTAGGTTCCCTCTTTGCCCACTTTCTGGAGAGTTTTTAATAATAAATGGGTGTTGAATTTTGTCAAAAGCTTTTTCTGCATCTATTGAGAGAATCACATTGTTTTTATCCTTCAAGTTGTTAATATGGTATATCACAGTGATTAATTTTCATATATTGAAGAATCCTTGCATTCCTGAGATAAACTTGACTTGATCACAGTGTATGATGCTTTTAATGCACTGTTGGATTCTGTTTGCTAGAATTTTGTTGAGGATTTTTGCATGTATGTTCATCAGTGATATTGCCCTGTAGTTTTCTCTTTTTGTGACATCTTTGCCTGGTTTCACTATCACGGTGATGGTGGCTTCATAGAATGAGTTTGGGTGTGTTCCTCCCTCTGCTATATTTTCGAAGAGTTTGAGAAGGATAGGTGTTAGCCTTTTCTAAATGTTTGCTAAAATTCAACTGTGAAGCCATCTGGTCCTGGGCTTTTGTTTGTTGGAAGATTTTTAATCACAGTTTCAATTTCAGTGCTTGTGATTGGTCTGTTCATATTTTCTATTTCTTCCTGGTTCAGTCTCGGAAGGTTGTGCTTTTTAAGAATTTGTCCATTTCTTCCAGGTTGTCCATTTTATTGGCATATTGTTGCTTGTAGCAATCTCTTATGATCTTTTGTTTTTCTGTAGTGTCAGTTGTTACTTCTCCTTTTTCATTTCTAATTCTGTTGATTAAGTCTTCTCCCTTTTTTTCCTGATGAGTCTGGCTAATGGTTTATCAATTTTGTTTATCTTCTCAAAGAACCAGGTTTTAGTTTTATTGATCTTTGCTACTGTTTCCTTCATTTCTTTTTCATTTATTTCTGACATGATCTTTATGATTTCTTTCTTTCAGCTAACTGTGTGGTTTTTGTTGTTCTTCTTTCTCTGCTTGCTTTATGTGTAAGGTTAGGTTGTTTATTTGAGATGTTTCTTGTTTCTTGAGGTAGGATTGTATTGCTATAAACTTCTCTCTTAGAAATGCTTTTGCTGTGTGCCATAGGTTTTGGGTCATCGTGTTTACATTGTCATTTATTTCTAGGTATTTTTTCATTTCCTCTTTGATTTCTTCAGTGATCTCTTGGTTATTTAGTAGCATACTGTTTAGCCTCCATGCGTTTGTATTTTTTACAGTTTTTTTTCCTGTAATTGATACCTAGTCTCATAGCATTGTGGTTGGAAATGATACTTGATACAATTTCAATTTTCCTAAATTTACCGAGGCTTGATTTGTGACACAGGATATGATCTATCCTGGAGAATGTTCCATGAGCATCTGAGAAGAAAATGTATTCTGCTGTTTTTGGATGGAATGTCCTATCAATGTCCATTAAGTCCATTGTGTCTAATGTGTCCTTTAAAGCTTGTGTTTTCTTATTTATTTTCATTTTGGATGATCTGTCCATTGGTGAAAGTGGGGTTTTAAAGTCTCCTACTATGAATTTTTAACTGCTGATTTCCCCTTTTATGGCTGTTAGCATTTGCCATATGTATTGAGGTGCTCCTAATTTGGGTGCATAAATATTTACAATTGTTATATCTTCTTCTTGGATTGATCCCTTGATCATTATGTCATGTCCTTCTTTGTCTCTTGTAATAGTCTTTATTTTAATGTCTGTTTTGTCTGATATGAGAATTGCTACTCCAGCTTTCTTTTGATTTTCATTTGCATGGAATATCTTTTTCCATCACTCACTTTCAGTCTGTACGTTTCCCTCAGTCTGAAGCGGGTATCTTGTAGACAGCATATACGTGGGTCTTATTTTTGTATCCTTTCAGCCAGTCTATGTGTTTAGGTTGTTGCCTTTAATCCATTTACATTTACTGTAATTATCAATATATATGTTCCTATTACCCTTTTCTTAATTGTTTTGGGTTTGTTTATATTGGTCTTTTCCTTCTCTTCTGTTTCCTGCTTAGAGAAGTTCCTTTAGTATTTGTTGTAGAGCTGTTTTGGTGGTGCTGAATTCTCTTAACTTTTGCTTGTCTGTAAAGTTTTTCATTTCTCCATCAAATCTGAATGAGATCCTTGCTGGGTAGAGTAATCTTGGTTGTACATTTTTCCCTTTCATCACTTTAAATATGTCCTGCTACTCCCTCCTGGCTTGCCAAGTTTTGCTGAAAGATCAGCTGTTAACCTCTTGGGGATTCCCTTGTATGTTATTTGTTGCTTTTCCCTTGCTGCTTTTAACATTTTCTGTTTGTATTTAATTTTTTTCTAGTTTGATTAATATGTATCTTTGTGTGTTTCTCCTTGAATTTATCCTGTATGGGACTTGCTGCTCTTCCTGGATTTGATTGACTATTTCCTTTCTCATGTTAGAGAAGTTTTCAACTATAATCTCTTCAAATATTTTCTCAGACCCTTTCTTTTTCTCTCTTCTTCTGGGACGCCTATAATTCGAATGTTGGTGTGTTTAATGTCCCAGATGTCTCTGTGACTGTCCTCAATTCTTTTCAATCTTTTTACTTTATTTCCACTATTTTATCTTCAAGGTCACTTATCTGTTCATCTACCTCAGTTATTCTGCCCTTGATTCCTTCTAGAGTAATTTTAACTTCAATTATTTTTTTGTTCATCATTGTCTATTTGTTCTTTAGTTCTTCTAGGCCCTTGTTAAATATTTCTTTTATTTTCTCCATTCTATTTACGAGATTTTGGATCATCTTTACTGTCATTATTCTGAATTCTTTTTCAGGTAGACTGCCTATTTTCTCTTCTTTTGTGTTTTTGCCTTGCTCCTTCATCTGCTACATATTTCTGTGTCTTCTCATTTTATTTAACTTTCTATGTTTGGGCTCTCATTTTCGCAGGGTGCAGGTTCATACTTCCCGTTGCTTTTTTGTTGTCTGCCCCCATTGAGTGAGGTTGCTTCAGTGGCTTGTTTACCCTTCCTTCTGGAGGGTACTGGTGCCTGTGTTCTGGTGGGTGGTACTGGATCTTGTGGTGTGTTTTGTGGTGTCTGTGAACTTAGTATGATTTTAGGTAGCCTCTCTGCTAATGGGTGGAGTTGTGTTCCTGTCTTGCTAGTTGTTTGGCATGGAGTGTACAGCCCTGGAGCTTGCTTGGCATTGGGTGGAGCTGGGTCTTAGTGTTGAGATGGAGTTCTCTAGGAGTTCTCTCACCAATTGATATTACATGGGGCTGGGAAGTTTCTGGTGGTCCAATGTCCTGGACTTAACTCTTCCATCTCAGAGGTTCAGGCCTGATACCTGGCTGGAGCACCAAGACCCTGTCAGCCACATGGCACTTTTGTTTCTAACATACCATGCAGGCAGAAATCCAGGGGACTGACTGATGTGGTAGGAATTCTCACCTGCTGGCTTCTGTCAGGTGTCCCAGCATGTCTTACTGTGACAACTTTGGGGCAAGTAGTGTCCAGCCAGTAAAGTTTTATCCCATTCTCATCCCAATGGTTGGATAGGAAGAAATTGCCCTCTACCCTTCTAGGTTATTCTGGCTGGTCTATGAATTCAATTGACAAGAGACAGATTTACAGGAGAAAATCAAGCAAAATTTAACAACATGTCTACATGGGAGACACTCAGAAAAACTAACTCCTAGACTTTATTTAAATTAAGATAAAATTGATATTTAACATTGTGTAAGATTAAAGTGTACAACAAATTGATTTGATACATTTATATATTGCAATATGATTACCATCATAGTGTTAGCTTATATCTCCAATGCGCTGCATAATTATCATTTACTTTTTATAGTGAGAGCATTTAAAATCTAGTCTCTTAGCAACTTAGTAACATGTACTACAGTACTGTTAATTATTTTCACAGTGCTGTATATTAGCTCTCCAGAAGTTATTCATCTTCTAACTTCAAGTTTGTACCCTTTGACGAACATCTCCCCAGTTTTCCAAACCACCAGCCCCTGGTAACTGATATTCTACTCTATGTTTATATGAGTTTAGCTTTTTTAGTTTCCACATATAAATGAGATCATGCAGTATTTATCTTTCTGTGACTTATCTCAGCATAATATCCTCAAAGTCTATCCATGTTCTTGCAAAAGGCAGGATATCTTTTTTTTATGACTGAATAATATCCCAATATACACATATACCACATCTTCTTTATCCATTCATCTATTGATGGACACTTCCGTTTTCTCCACATCTTGACTATTGTGAATATTGCTGCAGTAAGCTTGGGAGTTTAGATATCTTTCTGATATCCTGTTTTCATTTCTTTGTATATATACCCAAAAGTGGGATTGTCAGATCATATGATTTTTATTTTTTTTAATTTTTGAGGAACTCCCATACTCTTTACCACAGGGGCTGCACCAATTTACATTCCTTCTAACAGTGCAATTAAGAAGTATGTATATTCTGCTGCTGTTGGATGAAATGTTAGCTCCATTTTGTCTAAAAGTATAGTTCAAGTCCAATGTTTCCATTTTGATTTTCTGTCTGGATAACTTATCTATTAATGAAAATGGCTATTAAAGTCCCCTATGATTATTGTATTATCATCTATTTCTCTCTTCAGTTTCATTAGTATCTGCTTAATATATTTAGGGTACTCCAATATTACGTGCATATATATTTATGACTGTTATAGCTTCTTAATGAGTAGATAACTTTATCATTATATGATGACCTTCTTTGTCTCTTGTTACTATTTTTGGATTAAAATCTGTTTTGTCTGATATAAGTATAGCTACCATCACTGCCTTTTGGTTTCCACTTGCATAGAATATATTTTTTCTGTCCCTCACTTTGAGCTGATGTGTGTCCTTAAAGCTGAAGTGATTCTTTTGTAGACAGCATATAGTTGGGTCCTGTTTTTTATCCATTCAGGCACTCTTTGCCTTTTGATTGGGGGATTCAATTAATTTACATTTAGAGTAGTTACTGATATGTAAGAACTTACTAATGCCATTTTGTCAATTGCTTTCTGGCTTTTTTATTTCCTTTTTTTCTCTCTCTTGCTGACTACTTTTGTGAATTAGTGGCTTTCTGTGGTGGTCATCTCTGATTTCCTTCTCTTTATCTTTTGTGAATCTGCTATAAGTTTTTGCTTTGTGGTTACCATGTGGCTTGCATAAAACATCTTACAGATAATATAGTTCATTTTATGCTGATAGCAACTTGACTTCAATTACATACAAAACTTTACCCTTTTATTCCCCCTTTTTATATTTTTGATGTGACAATTTACCTCTTTTTATATTATGCATTCATTAACAAATACTACTAGCTATAGTTTTTAAAAATATTCTTTTCCTTTAACTTTTATAACATCATTGAGTGGTTGACACAACATCTTATTAGAGTTTTTTAAACTGTGTATTACCTTTATTAGGATGTTGTATATTTTTGTATGTTTTCACCTTACCGACGTTTTCATTTCAGCTTAAAGAATGCCTTTCAGCATTTCCTGTATGACAGGTCTAGTGATGTTGAATTCTCGCAGCTTTTGTTTGTCTGGGAAGATCTTTAGTTCTCCTTCATTTCTGTAGAATAATTCTGCCAGGTAGAATATTCTTGGCTGGCAATTCTTTTCTTTCAGCACTTTAAATATATCATTCTACTCTCTTCTGGGCTGTAATGTGTCAGAGAAATCCACTGATAGCCTTATTGGGTTGCTTTGTAGGTCGTAATCTTTATCTCTTGATGCTTTTAGGATTCTCCCTTTGTCTTTGATTTCGACAGTTTTACAATAATGTATCTTGGAGAAGACCATTTTGAATTGAAATAATAGGGTGATTTACAAGGCTTATGAACTTGGATGTCCAAGTGTTTCCCCAGGTTTGGCATGTTCTCAGCTATTTTTCTTTAAATAAAATTTCTACCCCTTGCTCCTTCTCTTCTCCTTCTGTTACTCTAATGACTCTGATATTTATTCTTTTGATGGTGTCTTATAGGTCAAGTAGGCTTTCTTTGCCCTTTTTTATTTTTATTTTTTTACTTTGTTCTCCTCTAACTAGGTTATTTCAAAGTTCCTATTCTCTAATTCAAGGCTTCTTTCTTCTATTTGCTCAAGTCTGGTATTGATGGTCTCTATTCTATTTTTATTTCATTCATTAAATTCTTCAGCTTCAGAATTTCTGTAGGGTTCTTTTTAATGATTCTTATCACTTTCTTATATTTCTTATTTTTTCCTGATTTTGTTGAATTGTCTTTCTGTGTTTTCTTGTAGGTCAGTGAACTTCCTCTATTTTGAATTTTTTATTGGGTAAATAGCAGATCTCCATATCATTGGGTTTGGTTACTGGAGGAAGATTTTGGTCGTTTGGTGATGTCATCGTTCCTTGATTCCTCATGTTACTTGGAGTTCTGCATTGTTGTTTTTGTATTTGAAGTAGCAGAGCCTCCTCCAATATTTAATGGCTGCCTTCAGATAGGAGATATATTTTGTTGTTCATGCTTATATCTGGGACTTTCTTTGACCTTTTATGGATATATTTGCTCCATGCTTCTTTCCTCTTCTTGTGGCAGAATCCTTAAGCTTGTATGTCTTTTCTCAACCTTACAATAACCAAGCCAACTGCTGGAAACCTCTTTTACTTTCTCAAAGGTGGAACTACCATTCAAATTTGTGATTTCTCCCTTGCCCATAGACTCTGGATTGTTTTTTGTGTACATTCCCTGACTACTCAAGCTCCCTCTTGCCACCACCCTCAGGAGGTGAACAAGGAGCCAGCCACAGAGTTGGGGGAAGTGTGAGTTTGGTACTGGGAGATTTGGTGTGCCTACAGGCCAGGTTAGGGGATCCTCAGGTGAGATTTTCCCAGAGGTTCATGGGCAGGCTTCCTGTTGGAGTACAGAGGCAGTCAGCAGGGACCTCATTCTTTAAATGCTTTCTGATATTCTTGTCTGACTCTTTCCTAATCTCCTCCCTCCCTGCTAGTCATGGAGCTCTTGCTTTAATATTCTGAGAGAGATGGGTTTCTTTAGCAGCTTCTCAAATTGCTGGGGAATCTGGGCACTCATTCACCACTCTCCCACTTCCTCCATGGGAAAGATCCCTGGCCTCTTATAGCTCTTAGCTGTGCTGTCTTGGGAAAAGGAAAGATACTGATAAACTTCCTCTTACCTACTCCAATGAATCCAAACTTGTATTTATCTTTTTTGGCTCCAACAGAGTTGTGGAACTTCTCTTTTGTAAAACCTGTACTTCTACAAAGACTGTCTCACCTATGGGTGTCTGCCCAAATCAGTGTTCTTCAGGTGCTCCCAGACTACCACTGAAAGGGCCTGTAGCTTGTTTATAGGCTCCTGCTGGTTCTACAGTCTATATCAAGTTCTGCCTGCCTATTACCTGATGCACAAGGGGTTGAGACTCCTCCTGGGTCTCTTGGATTATGGTCCTGGATCCCACAACTCCCACAGAGCACTTTTGTTTGTGGATAGATGCCAAATTTTAGCTGTTAAATGGGGGGACAAAAGGGAAGGATATCTTATGCTGCCAGGATGCTGATGTCACTCTCCATAACATTTTCTTCCTTATGTGATTAAGTACTAATATGTATGTTTATCCTTCATTTGCCTCTAAGGTATTTAAATGTTATTTTTCTAATTCGTATATTTAAAAGTATGATTTCACATTTATTTTACCACTGAGAATTTTATGTCTACAATTGAATATCCCTCCCCCATTTCTGACCTTCCTATGTCTATGAATGATGCAATTATTTTTTCAGTTGGTTGGACTCAAAGCCTCATTTTATTCCTTTTTTGTTGTCACCCATTATATGTGAAAACTTTCCAAGTCCTTTCAATTACCTGCAATTTCTCTCAAATTTATCCATTCATTTCCACTGCATGCATTACTTTTTTGCCTTGTGTAACATTATTGAAACTACTAAAAGCATATTTATAAAATTTTTATATGGCCCAATTCATATCTAGTTATGAATAAATAACTAATGTTGCAGGATGAGAAAACTGGAATTTCTCTACTGATAGAAACAAATGAAATGACATAAATAAGGATGCATGTAATGTTTTGTAATAGTCATTTAGAAAAAAAACAGCTGCAAAAGTAGAAGATAGGGGATACCTGACTTGCAGTTCAGTTTTGCATTGTCATATATTTTTATTATATTAGTAATTATTTGAATGTTTAAAATTCATGGTATGTTTTATATACATTCTAATTTGATTCTTTCAGCAGTCTTGTGAGGTGATTTCTAGTATTATGTCTATTTTATAGATGAGGAAACTGAGATTCAGACAAGAAAAAGAACTATCCCAAGTTCCTAGCACATTTTATAAAACCTTTATTCAAAGAGCCAATACCTGGGAAAAACCCAAATGTCCTTCAACCAGTGAATGGATAAACTTTGTTATATTCATACAATGGAATGCTACTCGTCAATACAAAGAAACAAACCAATAATATACAGAACAACTTGGATGAACCTAAAAGGCATTATGCTGAGTGAAAGAAGACAGTTTTCAAAGGTTATAAACTGTGCGATTTCACTTATATAACATACTTGAAGTGATAAAATTAGAGTGATGAAGAACAGATTAGTGCTTTTCATGGGTTAGAGGTAGGGGAAGAGTACGACTATAAAGAGGTAGCACAAGGCAGGTTTTGTGGCTGAAAGAAGTAAATGTTCTATATTCTGACTGTGGTGTCAGTTACATAAAAATATACATGTCTTAAACTTCATAGAAATGAGCACCAAAGGAAAAAAAAAAACAGTCATTTTCACTATATGATAGTTTTAAATTAAATTTTTTAAATTAAATTTTTAAAGAGTAATATATATATATGTATATATATATATATATATAAACTTATTTTCATGCATAATTTTTAGCCTAGTTTCCAAACAAGCAAAATTAATTTTAATAAAAAAGACTATAATGGAACATTTGGATTTATAGTTATTTCAACAGGAGCTAGATGCTATTTGTTGATTTAACTGAATTCATAGCACAGATTTTATTTTAATCACTTTAGCAACAAATTTGGAGACTTCCTAATTAGTAATATTTTCATACCCTGGAAAAAGAAAAACATAATAGTAGCTAATATGAAAGTAGTTATGAGTTGTTAGTTACTAGGATACACAACAATGCTCACTCTTTCTGCTCTTGAAGGGTAATAAAATAATGCATAAGAAAGAATTGTGTGTATATGTCCAAAAAAATATATGGGTGAACAAACTGGGTACATTCATACAAAAGAATACTACTCAGTAACAAAAAGGGAAAAATAAACTACAGATACACATAACAATATGGGTGAGTCTTGGAAACCTGATGCTGCCTGAAAGATGCCAGACTCAAGAGTACACATTGTATGATTCAATTTACTTGAAATGCAAGAACAGGCATAGCTGATCTATGGTCATAAAAATTAGAAAACAGTTGCTCAGGTGGGAATGAGGTGAATGAGGTGAAAAGGAACAGGAGGGAACTTTCTGGAGCCACGGAACTGTACTATAAATTCTTGTGGTTGGTACTCACAGGTGCATACATAACATGTCAGTTATGTGGGTTTTTTATGTAAATTACACTTTAATACATAAGAATGATATTTAATGATATGAGAAAATATTCAAAATCCATTAAGAATATGATGAGTATGTTAATAAAAGTAAATTATATTCAGTTTATATATTCCATATAAATAGTACAAAAATAATTATAAGAAAGAAATTGTGCACAATAGCTAAAATGGTCTCATTTAAGCTACAGTATTTTAGAGTACATTTTGGTTAATCCTCAATTTCTGTTTTTTTCTCTTCTTACTCCCCAGTCACAGAAGAAATTCACAAAATGTGTGAATTGAGTTCAATACAAAAGTTTCATTTATACTTTTGTGACTAAGTAAATGTTTACTACTTCAAATACTATATTATAGTATTTGTTTGATTAGTTTTCTTTGTCCCTATTATTAAGTCTTTCGACACCTTTTAAAATGTCCTGGATACAGCACTATTCCATGTACTTCAGCTCAGGTTCACCTTTAGGATTTGAAGGCCAGAGGCAAAAGTACAAATGAAAGCTCTTAGCCTATAGCCTTCCCCCTTTCTCTTCCCACCACTGGATCTGTTTTTATCCCAGAAGACAAGTGTGTGGATTTTTATTAGCACAGCTGAATCAATCACAATCCCTCATTTACTTTCCATCTTCATATACTGGGTTTTGATGTTACAGCAGCATCCTGATTTCATCAAATATGGAGTTTGTGTTTTCATTTCCTTGTTTTTTTTTTCTTATTTGGGAGTGATTATCAGAGAATAAAGGTGTAGAAACCTCTTCTTTCTGTCATCCTAAATCCAGATGTGCCCTCATGACATTTTGTACTTCTTTGAAAATGTCTATTCTCTTCTTTTATGCAGCATTCTTTTTTGCACAGTTGTCTTAACTCCTTCAGTAAACTATAAGCTCTGTGGAGACAGGCTGTATCATTTTTGTTTCCCCTGAAGAATTTAATCTGGTACCTTAATTATATGGGGTATCAGCAAGTACTTGTTGAATTAAATTAAGTTAAATTAGGTTTTAAGGGTTTTAGTAAAAACAGTACATAAAGTGCATTTATGCATACCTTGTTTTCATTCACACAGTAAACAATTTCATTTTCTTTTGAACACCCATGGCCATCCATGGACAGTGAAAATAGTGGAAAGTATTTATTTCACTGATCAGCATTACCTATTAGAAGTCATAATTCTTTTGATTTCAGACAGTCCTAGATTCAAATCATTTCTTTCATTTACTAACAAGGTTTTAACCCACTTTGTAGGGTTGTAAGGATTGCAGGAAATAAATCTCATTGTGAAAACATCTGTAGTGTAGTTTGTGCTCAATAAACCACTATTGTTGTTGTCTCATTATTTTAATGAGGTAACACAATGAAACCCTCAGTGGTTTTTGCACCACGTGGAGTTAACTGCTCTTAGAGTGGTGAATCAGTCTCTGCTGACATTTCTCTTGCTGTCTCCTGTCATTTCTCCGTATTTTAACTTCTAATAGTATAGTATAATGGTTAAGAATGCAAATGCTGAAACCAGGTTTTCCTTGCTTCTAATCATGGCTTCATCATTAACTGAGCTTTTGACCTTGAACAAGATATTTAACCACTTTATGCTTAAGATCCCTCATTTGTAACTTAGGGATAGTCATATTTATTCATATCCCCATTTTTAAGATGAAATTAGTTGTGTTGCATATTTAAAACCATGTTTAGAGCAAAAACTTATATGGGTTAGTTATAAAAGTTCTGATTTCCTGTTGCTTCTACATTTTGCTTTTTTAAGCAATAAAAGGCTTAATTTAACACAATTCTAAGGTGCTCTCAGTCCTGCAGGTGGTCCTAGGAATTTCCTGCACACAAAGTCCACAAATTCTGCAGAATCCATCTTTTCCATTTACTTCTAGATTTTGGATGATAAAACAATCAATCATATGGTTTCTTAAAAAGTGGAAATATGACTAATGGTTTATAAGGTGATTCTGCCAAAACAGACTAGCAGAAGCGTCTGATATGCCCCAAACCTGTGCAATTATTCCATATGACTGTATCCTGGCTTTTGCATGGAAAAAAATAATAGAGTCATCTTTTCACCAACCTAGTCAGTGAAATACCATGAGTTTTTTCTTGGAAAGAGAATAGCTATAAATAACCTCTGTATCTAGATTTCTTATTCAGTACTTTAGCTCTATTTGTTTAAATACTTAAACACTGAAGGTAATGTCCTCCCCACTGCTTTTGCAGCTATATTAGTTGAGTGGAGTGAGAGTAGGAGTATATTATTATATTCATGTTTAATTCATCTATAGTTGAGTAGATAGAGGAGAAATAGAATTATCTTAAACCAAGAATGAAGAATCTCCTCTCCCTTCCCTTTCAACCAATATCAAGTACGATTTTACTGACACTGAATTTGGAGTATTTTCTGTCCATAGGACCTAATCTTTAGTTATGGTGAACATTTACTATCATTTATAATTAAATTCCACCATGATTTATTGTTTGGCTAATATTCCTCATGAGTTTGGAATGCCAATTGCATTTTTTCTTTGTTGTGCTACATTTCATATTACTTGTAAGTGCATTCCTCTAGCTCTGCAAATCCTTCATATCTCTATGTCAGCAGGTACTACAATTTGTTGAGGATGTAGTAATAGAAAAAGCATTCCCTCCTTCAAATATGACATGTGGTGTATTACCTGCATGTGCAGTTGTCAGGTGTATAGTTTTTGACCTGCAATGCATTACTTGCTTGACTGAGTTTGGGATTGTTTATCACTGATGACATATTTCTCTCTAGGAACATACTATTTTTCTTGTCACTGCTTTAAAACAGTAAATGGTGAGATGAACCTGGAATTTTCCAGCAATTTGTGAAAGAAATTATTTCAAGTTTCATCCCATCCCATCAGAAATAACTTTTATGGTGGATCTCCAATGTGTGTGGATGAACACTATTCTAGCATACAACAAAGGTATATCAAGAGCTTTGTGCATACAGAGTACTTACCTTACTAATTATACCTAGGGCTCATAAAATACAAATGATAATGAGAAAATTAATTTTTAAACCAAGAGAAAGTCATTTTGCAGAGCATTAACTCTTTTCCTTGTATTAAAAAATATTTGGAGACCATATCCATATTCTTATTCCTAAGGGAAATTAATATATTTAATCTTAATAATATTGTCAATATCACCTTAAAATGTAAATGAATTGTAGTGTGCTAGATTCATAGTAATAATATTCCTACTCCCCCTTTCTTTCTGATAATATTTAAATATTTACTTTTTCATGATTTCTTTTTTTTTTTTGCGATATGCGGGCCTCTCACTGCTGTGGCCTCTCCCGTTACGGAGCACAGGCTCCGGACGTGCAGGCCCAGCGGCCATGGCTCATGGGCCCAGCTGCTCCATGGCATGTGTGATCCTCCTGGACAGGGGCACGAACCCACGTCCCCTGCATCAGCAGGTGGACTCTCAACCACTGTGCCACCAGGGAAGCCCTTTCATGATTTCTTAATTCAGGTCCACAAAATTAAGTCTTGAGAAACAACTTGCTCAATTCCTACCACTCTACCATCACTATCATCATTCTTAGTGTAACTCAGACTTTGACAAACAAGTGCTGTCTGATGGTTTATGATCAGTTTTCCAGATACTGCAGAGTTCAAACCATTGATAATTTCCCAAAGTCATCATTGTTTTATTGGGTGGGAAATGCTGTTTGCAAAACAATGATGACAGGACATTTCTTCCTGCGTCACAACAGCCAATTCTGTTTTGTTTTTCTCCCCGTGATAGAGTACAGAGATTGATTCATTCATTCTTAAAGAAACATTTATTAATAACTCACTGTATTCCAATGATATCACAGATAATTGAAATCTGCAGTTGATTCAAATCCTGATTTTAACCATCTCTCACAATAAACTTTTTTTTTTAGATCTGCAAGTACCAAGTAGTTGAACTGCCTCATTTGTTATTTATGTTTCATTATTTTTTCTTTACACATAAGTAGCCAGCTGGAATTGTAAAATCTTAACAAGTACATAGTTTTGTTTAAGTAATTTTTCTCTATGTTTATAAATCAGGAAACTCACAACTGCCTCTTCCTTCAGATAGGACTGTCCCTAAATTTGGTACCACACAGTCTTGTTTCAGAATCAGTTTAGCATTAAACAAAAGGATCTCTACATTGTCTCTTCAGTGAGATCAATTTTGTAACCATAGGTTTAAAACTGTCATAATTGCAGTCTAAAGTGCATTCACAATCTATGATAGTAATTATATGTATGAACATATCATTTTCTTCACTCATTCTGTAACTTCATATAGGAGGCAAAAATTATTCTCTTACTCAACACTTGAGTTTAATTTGTTTTTACCCATTAAACATCTTGGTAAAATATGAAACATTTCCCTCAATGTTACCTGAAAACAATGTTCTGCATCTTTTCTCTCCATGTAGATTCAATACACAATATTTTTTAATAAAGAATAGATTTAGAGACGAGGGGAAGATGGCGGAAGGGTAAGATGTGGAGATCACCTTCTTCCCCCAGATACACCAGAAATACATCTACATGTGGAACACCTCCTGCAGAACACCTACTGAACGCTGGCAGAAGACCTCAGACATCCAAAAAGGCAAGAAAGTCCCCACGTACCTGGGTAGGGCAAAAGAAAAAAGAATAAACAGAGACAAAAGGATAGAGATGGGACCTGCACCAGTGGGAGGGAGCCGTGAAAGAGGAAAGGTTTCCACATACTGGGAAACCCCTTCTCGAGGGGGAGACTGCAGGTGGCGGAGGGGGAAAGCTTCGGAGCTGTGGTGGAGAGTGCAGCAACAGGGGTGCGGAGGGCAAAGCAGAGAGATTCCCACACAGCGGATCGTTGCCAACCTACACTCACCAGTCTGAGAGGCTTGTCTGCTCACATGCCGGGGTGGGCGGGGCTGGGAGCTGAGGCTCGGATTCAGTTGGAGCGCAGAGAGAGGACTGGGGTTGGCAGCGTGAACACAGCCTGCAGGGGGTTCGTGCACCACGGCTAGCTGGGAGGGAGTCCAGGGAAAAGTCTTGACCTGCCGAAGAGGCAAGAGACATTTTCTTCCCTCTTTGTTTCCTGGTGCGCGAGAAGAGGGGATTAAGAGCGCTGCTTAAAGGAGCTCCAGAGATGGGCGTGAGCCGCGGCTAACAACGCAGGCCCCAGAGACAGGCATGAGACTCTAAGGCTGCTGAGGCTGCCACCAAAAAGCCTGTGTGCGTGCACAGGTCACTATCCACATTTCCCTTCTGGGGAGCCTGTGCAGCCCGCCACTGCCAAAGTCCCAGGATCCAGGGACAACTTCCACAGGAGAATGCACAGTGGGCCTCAGGCTGGTGCACTGTCATGCTGGCCTCTGCTGCGCAGGCTCGACCCACGCTCCGTACCCCTCCCTCCCCATGGCCTGAGTGAGCCAGAGTCCCCAAAGCAGCTGCTCCTTTAACCCCGTCCTGTCTGAGTAAAGAACAAACGCCCCCGGCAACCTACACTCAGAGGCGGGGCCAAATCCAAAGCTGAGCACAGGGAGCTGTGCGAACAAAGAAGAGAAAGGGAAATCTCTCCCAACAGGCTCAGAAGCAACGGATTAAAGCTCCACAATCAACTTGATGTACCCTGCATCTGTGCAATACATGAATAGACAACAAATCATCCCAAATTGAGCAGCTGGACTTTGAGAGCAAGATTTACGATTTTTTCCCCTTTTCCTCTTTTGGTGAGTGTGTATGTGTATGTTTCTGTATGAGATTTTGTCTGTATAGCTTTGCTTCCACGATTTGTCCTAGGGTTCTATCCATCCGTTTTTGTTTGTTTGTTCGTTTTTGTTTCTTTCTCTTTAAAAATTTTTTTTGTAATAATTATTTTTTATTTTAATAACATTAATTTATCTTACTTTATATTATTTTATCTTCTTTCTTTCTTTCTTTCTTTCTTTTTCTCTTCTTTCCTTCTTTCTACTTTTTCTCCCTTATATTCTGAGCCATGTGGATGAAAGGCTCTTGGTGCTCCAGCCAGGAGTCAGGACTCTGCCTCTGAGGTAAGAGAGCCAACTTCTGGACATGGGTCAACAAGAGACCTCCCAGCTCCACATAATATCAAATGGCAAAAATCTCCCAGATATCTCCATCTCAACACCAGTACCCACTTCACTCAATGACCAGCAAGCTACATTACTGGACAACCTAAGCCAAACAACTAGCAAGACAGGAACACAACCCAACCCATTAGCGGAGAGGCTGCCTAAATCATAATAAGTCCACAGACATCCCAAGACACACCATCAGACGTGAACCTGCCCACCAGAAAGACAAGATCCAGCCTCATCCACCAAAACACAGGCACTAGTCCCCACCACCAGGAAGTCTACAAAACCCACTGAAACAACATTAGCCACTGCTGAAAGACACCAAAAACAATGGGATCTATGAACATGCACCTGCAAATAGCAGATCCCAAACACAGTAAGATAAGCAAAATGAGAAGATAGAAAAACACACAGCAGATGAAGGAGCAAGATAAAAACCCAGCAGACCCAACAAAAGAAGAGGAAATAAACAGTCTACCAGAAAAAGAATTCAGAATAATGATAGTAAAGACGATCCAAAATCTCTGAAATAGAATAGACAAAATGCAAGAAACATTTAACAAGGACCTAGAAGAAATACAGATGAAACAAGCAATGATGAACAACACAATAAATGAAATTAAAAATACTCTAGATGGGAACAAGAGCAGAATAACTGAGGCAGAAGAATGGATAAGTGACCTGGAAGATAAAATAATGGAAATAACTACTGCAGAGCAGAAAAAAGAAAAAAAAAGAATGAAAAGAACTGAGGACACTCTCAGAGACCTCTGGGACAACATTAAATTCACCAACATTCAAATTATAGGGGTCGCAGAAGAAGAAGAGAAAAAGAAAGGGACTGAGAAAATATTTGAAGAGATTATAGTTGAAAACATCCCTAATATGGGAAAGGAAATAGTTAATCAAGTCCAGGAAGCACAGAAAGTCCCATACAGGATAAATCCAAGGAGAAATATGCCAAGACACACATTAATCAAACAGTCAAAAATTAAATACAAAGAAAACATATTAAAAGCAACAAGGAAAAAACAACAAATAACGCAAAAGGGAATCTCCATAAGGTTAACATCTGACCTTTCAGCAGAAACTCTGCAAGCCAGAAAGGACTGGCAGGACATATTTAAAGTGATGAAGGAGAAAAACCTGCAACCAAGATGACTGTAACCAGCAAGGATCTCATTCAGATTTGATGGAGAAATTAAAACCTTTACAGACAAGCAAAAGCTGAGAGAGTTCAGCACCACCAAACCAGCTTTACAACAAATGCTAAAGGAATTTCTCTAGGCAAGAAACGCAAAAGAAGGAAAAGTCCTACAATAACAAAACCAAAACAATTTAGAAAATAGGAAAAGTAATATACATATCAATAATTACCTTTAATGTAATTGAATTAAATGCTCCCACCAAAAGACATAGACTGGCTGAATGGATACAAAAACAAGACCCATATATATGCTGTCTACAAGAGACCCACTTCAGACCTAGGGACACATACAGACTGAAAGTAAGGGGATGGAAAAAGATATTCCATGCAAATGGAAACCAAAAGGAAGCTGGAGTAGCAATTCTCATATCACAAAAAATAGGCTTTAAAATAAAGCCTATTAGAAGAGACAAACAAGGACACTACATAATGATCAAGGGATCGATCCAAGAATAAGATATAACAATTTTAAATATTTATGCACCCAACAATGGAGCACCTCAATATATAAGGCAAATACTAACAACCATGAAAGGGGAAATTGATAGTAACACATTCATAGTCAGGGCATTTAACACCCCACTTTCACCAATGGACAGATCATCCAAAATGAAGGTAAATAAGGAAACACAAGCTTTAAATGATGCGTTAAACAAGATGGACTTATTTGATATTTATAGGACATTCCATCCAAAAACAACAGAATACACATTTTTCTCAAGTGCTCATGGAACATTCTCCGGGATAGATCATGTCTTGGGTCACAAATCACGCCTTGGTAAATTTAAGAAAATTGAAATTTTATCAAGTATCTTTTCCGACAACTACTCTATGAAACTAGATATCAATTACAGAAAAAGATCTGTAAAAAATACAAACACATGGAAGCTAAACAATACACTACTTAATAACGAAGTGATCACTGAAGAAATCAAAGAGGAAATAAACAAATACTTAGAAACAAATGACAATGGAGACACGACAACTCAAAATCTATGGGATGCAGCAAAAGCAGTTCTAAGAGGGAAGTTTATAGCAATACAATCCTACTTTAAGAAACAGGAAATATCTCAAATAAACAACCTAAGCTTGCACCTAAAGCAATTAGAGAAAGAAGAACAAAAAAAAAACAAAGTTAGCAGAAGGAAAGAAATCATAAAAATCAGATCAGAAATAAATGAAAAAGAAATGAATGAAATGATAGCAAATATCAAAAAAACTAAAATCTGGTTCTTTGAGAAGATAAACAAAATTGATAAACCATTAGCCAGGCACATCAAGAAAAACAGGGAGAAGACTCAAATAAATAGAATTAGAAATGAAAAAGGAGAAGTAACAACTGACACTGCAGAAATACAAAAGATCATGAGAGATAACTAGACGCAACTTTAAGCCAATAAAATGGACAACCTGGAAGAAATGGACAAATTCTTAGAAATGCACAACCTGCCAAGACTGAATCAGGAAGAAATAGAAAATATGAACAGATCAATCACAAGTACTGAAATTGAAACTGTGATTAAAAATCTTCCAACAAACAAAAACCCAGGACCAGATGGCTTCGCAGGCGAATTCTATCAAACATTTAGAGAAGAGCTAACACCTATCCTTCTCAAACTCTTCCAAAATATAACAGAGGGAGGAACACTCCCAATCTCATTCTACGAGGCCACAATCACCCTGATACCAAAACCACACAAGGATGTCACAAAGAAAGAAAACTGCAGCCCAAAATTACTGATGAACATAGATGCAAAAATCCTCAACAAAATACTAGCAAACAGAATCCAACAACACATTAAACGGATCATAGACCATGATCAAGTAGGATTTATTCCAGGAATGCAAGGATTCTTCAATATATGCAAATCAATCAATGTGATACACCATATTAACAAACTGAAGGAGAAAAAACATATGATCATCTCAGTACATGCAGAGAAATCTTCAACAAAATTCAACCCCCATTTATGATAATAACCCTGCAGAAAGTAGGCACAGAGGGAACTTTCCTCAACATAATGAAGGCCATGTATGACAAACCCACAGCCAACATCGTCCTCAATGGGGAAAAACTGAAAGCATTTCCACTAAGATCAGGAACAAGACAAGGTTGCCCACTCTCACCACTCTTATTCAACATACTTTTGGAAGTTTTTAGCCACAGCAATCAGAGAAGAAAAGGAAATAAAAGGATTCCAAATCGGAAAAGAAGAAGTAAAGCTGTCACTGTTTGCAGATGACATGATTCTATATATAGAGAATCCTAAATATGCTACCAGAAAACTACTAGAGCTAATCAATGAATTTGGTAAAGTAGCAGGATACAAAATTAATGCACAGAAATCTCTGGCATTCCTATACACTAATGATGAAAAATCTGAAAGTGTAATCAAAAAAGAAAACACTCCCTTTTACGATTGCAACACAAAGAATAAAATATCTAGCAATAAACCTACCTAAGGAGACAAAAGACCTCTATGCAGAAAATTATTAGACACTGATGAAAGAAATTAAAGATGATACAAATAGATGGAGAAATATACCCTGTTCTTGGATTGGAAGAATCAACACTGTGAAAATTTCTCTACTACCCAAAGCAATCTACAGAATCAATGCAATCCTTATCAAACTACCACTGGCATTTTTCACAGAATGAGAACAAAAAATTTCACAATTTGTATGGAAACACAAAAGACCCTGAATAGCCAAAGCAATCTTGAGAATGAAAAACGGAGCTGGAGGAAGCAGGCTCCCTGACTTCAGACTATACTACAAAGCTACAGTAATCAAGACAGTATGGTACTGGCACAAAAACAGAGCGATACATCAATGGAACAGGATAGAAAGCCCAGAGATAAACACATACACATATTGTCAATTTATCTTTGTTAAAGGAGGCAGAAATGTACTGTGGAGAAAGGATAGCCTCTTCAATAAGTGGTGCTGGGGTAACTGGACAGGTACATGTAAAAGTATAAGATTAGATCACTCCCTAACACAATACACAAAAATAAGCCTGATTATAGACCTAAATGTAAGGCCAGAAAGTATCAAACTCTTAGAGGAAAACATAGGCAGGACACTCTATGACATAAATCATAGCAAGTTCCTTTTTGACCCACCTCCTAGAGAAATGGAAATAAAAACAAAAGTAAACAAATGGGACCTAATGAAACTTAGAAGCTTTTGCACAGCAAAGGAAACTATAAACAAGACCAAAAGACAACCCTGAGAATGGGAGAAAATATTTGCAAATGAAGCAACTGACAAAGGATTAATCTCCAAAATTTATAAGCAGCTCATGCAGCTTAATAACAAAAAAACAAACAACCCAATCCAAAAATGGGCAGAAGACCTAAATAGACATTTCTCCAAAGAAGATATACAGACTGCCAACAAACACATGAAAGAATGCTCAACATCATTAATCATTAGAGAAATGCAAATCAAAACTAAAATGAGATATCATCTCACAACAGTCAGAATGGCCATCATCAAAAAATCTAGAAACAATAAATGCTGGAGAGGGTGTGGAGAAAAGGGAACACTCTTGCACCGCTGGTGGAAATGTGAATTGGTACATCCACTATGGAGAACAGTATGGAGGTTCCTTAAGAAAACTACAAATAGAACTACTGTATGACCCAGCAATCCCACTACTGAGCATATACCCTGAGAAAACCATATTTCAAAAAGAGTCATTTACCCAAATGTTCATTGCAGCTCTATTTACAATAGCCCGGAGTGGAAACAACCTAAGTGTCTATCATTGGATGAATGCATAAAGAAGATGTGGCACATATAGGCAATGGAATATTACTCAGCCATAAAAAGAATTGAAATTGAACTATTTGTAATGAGGTGGATGGACCTAGAGTCTGTCATACAAAGTGAGGTAAGTCAGAAAGTGAAAGACAAATACCGTATGCTAACACATATATATGGAATTTAAGAAAAAAAAATGTCATGTAGAACCTAGAGGTAAGATAGGAATAAAGACACAGACCTACTGGAGAATGGACTTGAGGATATGGGGAGGGGGAGTGTAAGCTGTGACGAAGCAAGAGAGTGGTGTGGACATATATACGCTACCAAACTTAAAATAGATAGCTAGTAGGAAGCAGTTCCATAGCACAGAGAGATCAGCTTGCTGCTTTTTGACCACCTAGAGGGGTGGGATAGGGAGGGTGGGAGGGAGGGAGATGCAAGAGGGAAGAGATATGGGAACATATGTATATGTATAACTGATTCACTTTGTTATAAAGCAGAAACTAACACACCATTGTAAAGCAATTATACTCCAATAAAGATGTAAAACAAAAAAGAATAGATTTATTTCAAGTCCATTTTTCTATATAAATTATTCTTTAAAAATTCATTGATTACCACTTTTGGAAATCCATTGATCTTTTCTCATATCTTATCTGCTTCAATTTGGATGAAATTCATTCAGTCATCAGATATTTACTTAGCAATGACTATATGTCAAGCCCTGTACCAAGGTTAAAGAAAAGAACAAAACTTTTAAAAACTCTGCCTTCATGGAACTATCATTGTAAAGTAAGCATTTGGTGATGGCGATGGTGGGGTATTCCCACTCCTGAATACCCCAACCTTGTTATACTCGCTCCTGATTTTATTTCTGTAACTCACTGTCATTTTTTCAAATATCACTTTTCTGAAAGAGATTTTGTTAATAATTTTAAAGTATTTTTAAATTAAGGTATAATTTACGTATGTGAGCAAATGATAGATATTACTGGTGTAGTATGATGAGTTTTATAATTGCATAATCATCCCTATCAAGTTATTGAACATTTCCGTCACCCAAGAAAGATCCGTTTTGCCCCTTTCCATTCACCCTTAGTCCACTCCCAGGAAACTACTGTTCTGATGTATTTTTTTTGACCAGAGATAAGTTTTATTCTGTTTTAAAAGTTTAGATAAATGGAATCTTACAGTATGTACTTTTCTTTGTCCAGTTATTTTTCATTCAGCCTGATGTTTCTCAGTCACCTGTGTTTTGCATGTTTATTCCTTTTCATTGCGAAGGAGCATTTCATTGTATGGATAGACCACAATTTTTAAATTTATTCCTCTGCTGATGGATATTTGAGTTGTTTCTTATTGGGGGCTATTATGAATAAAGCTGCTATAAACATTCTTGCACAAGTCTTTTTGTGTACATATTTTATTTTCATTTTTCTTGGGTAAATACCTAGAAGAATTTCTGAGTCATAAGGCTTTAATTTGCCTTCCACTGGATCAGTGGTATTGAGTGTATTCCTGAACTTATTTCCTGTTAGTATTCAGTCAAGACCAGAACAGTGCTTAGTCTCAAGCTAATTGTTTCCCAATACTGAGACAAGACACTAGCCAATTCCCTGTGAATACTGAATTTTTGAATCTGGCAGATGGAAACAAGCACTAATCAAGTTTTTAGCTGATTTTGTTGTTATTATTGTTGTTCCTTCAAGTTGGGAGAGTAAATCTGGTACCTTTTACTGCATCTTTTTCACAAGCAAAAGTCTACAGATCATTTATTTTTAAAATATTGTTTCTAATGTAAACATGTAGAGCTATACATTTTCCTCTAATTATTCCTCCAGCTGCATCCTGCACATTTTGATGTAGAGTTTTCAATATAATTTAACTCAATTTTCTAACTTTCCTTGTAATTTCATCATTGATACATGGGTTATTTGAAACTATGTTGCATAATTTCACAATATTCATATTTTCAACATACCTTTTGTTGTGATTTCTAACTTAGTTGCATATTGGTCAGGGAACAGTGTCTGCATGCTTTCAACCCCTTAAAATGAGGCTTGTTTATAGCAAATGATATGGTCTAATTAGTGCATCTTCCATGTGCTCTTGAAAAGAATGTGTATTTTCTTTTCTAGGTTTATTATTCTATAAATGGAAATTAGTTTAAAATGTCTGAGAGTGTTGTTGAAGTCTTCTATATGCTTATGATTTTCTGTCTACTTGTTCTATCAGTCCTGAAAGAGGGATATGGGAATCTTCAAATATAATTATGGATTATGTCTATTTCTCCATTTACTTCAATTATATTTTATGTCATGTTTGAAACTCTGTTATTTGCTAAATACACATGGTTCCCTTTCCCCTCCTCTTACTGGAAGCACAAGGGGATTGTTCTCTGATATCTACTGTGAGAACCTGGCTGAACTCCTAGAGGTAATTCTCACAATACTGTTGAGCCCTCTCATCCCCACCCACCCTACCAAGACTGGGTGCCCCTGGAGTTTTTTGTGTTGTCTACATTGAACCTCCAGCACTTCATCAATTACAGTTCCAGTTTTCCTTCTCAAGTCCTGGTTCCCACTGTGGTTTCCACTCCTGAGTCTCTGCTCAGGTGGTCACTTCTTCTTTGAGTCTAAAATGCCTGACATTTTAGATTAGCTCAAGATGACAGAGTAAAAAGATGTGAACTCACCCCCTCCCTATGAAAAAATCAAAATCACAACTAACTGCTGAACAACCATCGAAAAAATAATGTTGGAACTTACCAAAAGAGGATACCCTATATCCAAACACAAAGAGGAGGCCCCAGCAAAACAGAAGAAGGGATGTAATCACAATAAACTCAAATCCCATGTCTGCTGGGTGTGTGACCCACAAAATGGAAAACAATTATACCACAGAAGTTATCCCACAGGAGTGAAAGCTGAGCCCCACCTCAGGCTTCCCAGCCTGGGAGTCTGGCAAAGGGAGGAGGAGTCCGCAAAGAATCTAGCTTTGAAAGCTAGTGGGTTTGACTTCCACAGACTGGGGGAAACAGAGACTCCACTCTTGAAGGGTGCACACAAAGTCTCAAGTGCACCAGGAACCAGGGATAAAAGCAGTGACCCCAGAAGAGACAGGGACAGACCTGCCTGCTAGTATTGAAGGGTCTCTTGCAGAGGTGGGGGGTGGCTGGGTCTCACTGAGTGGACAAGGACACTGGTAGCAGCAGTTCTGAGAAGTACCAATTGGTGTGAGCCCTCCTGGAGGCCACCATTAGCCTCACCAAACAGACTGTAGGCTCCAGTGCTGGGTCGCCTCAGCCCAAACAACCAACAGGCTGGGAACACAGCTCCACACATCAGCAGACAAGCAGATTAAAGTTTTAATGAGCATGACCCTGCCCACCAGAAGTACAAGACCCACCTGCACCAACCACTAGTCCCTCTGATCAGGAAGCTTGCACAAGCCCTTAGAAAACCTCATCCACTAGAGGGCAGACAGCAGAAGCAAGAAGAACTACAATCCTGCAGCATGTGGAACAAAATCCACAATCACAAAAAATTAGACAAAATGAAATGGCAAAGATATATGTCCCAGATGAAGGAACAAGATAAAACCCCAGAAAAACAACTAAGTGAAGTGGAGATAGGCAACCTTCTGGAAAAAAAAATTCAGAATAATGATAGTGAAGATGGTCAGAATCTCCAAGAAAGTACTTAAGAAGATGCAATAAATGTTTAGCAAAGACTTAGAAGAACTAAAGAATAAACAAACAGATATGAACAATACAATAAATGAAATGGAAAATACACTACAAGGAATCAATAGTAGAATAATTGAGCAGAAGGACAAATAAGTGACCTGGAAGACAGAATGGTGGAAATCACTGCCGAGGAACAGAATAAAGAAAAAAGAATGAAAAGAAATAAAGACAGTCTAAGAGACCTCTGGGAAAATATTAAATGCACCAGCATTCATATTATATGGGTCCCAGAAGGAGAAGAGAGAGAGAAAGGACCTGAGAAAATATTTGAAGAGATAATTGCTGAAAAATTCCCTTACATGGGAAAGGAAACAGGCACACAAGTCCATGAAGCACAGAAAGTCCCAGGCAGGATAAACTTAAGGAGGAATATGAATTAAACAGACAAAAATTAAAGACAAAGAAAAAATACTAAAAGCAGCAATGGAAAAATGAGAAATAATATACAAGGAACTCCCATAAGATTATTATCTGGTTTTTCAGCAGAAACTCTGCAGGCCAGAAGGGAGTAGCATGATATATTTAAAGTGATGAAAGGGAAGAACCTACAACCAAGAATACACTACACAGCAAGGCTCTCATTCAGATTTGACAGAAAAATCAAAAGTTTCACAGAAAAACAAAAGCTAAGAGAGTACAGCACCACCAGACAGGCTTGCAACAAATGCTAAAGGAACTTCTCCAGGCAGGAAAGAGACCAGCACCTTAAAAGAAACTTGTACATATATAGACCAGTATAACAAAACCTAATGGGTACAGCAAACCCAAAAACTACAATAGGTACACAAACACACACACACACACACACACACACACACACACACACACAAAGCAACCCAAACACAACACTACATATGGTCATCAAACCACAAGAGGAGAAAACAAGAGAGGAAGGGAAGAAAAAAGACCTACAAAAGCAAGCCCAAAACAATTAGAAAATGGAAATAGGAACACACATATCAATAATTACCTTAAATGTAAATGGATTAAATACTCCAACCAAAAGACATAGATTGGCTGAATAAATACAGAAACAAGACCCATATATATGCTATCTACAAGAGACCCACTTTAGTCTTAGGGACACATACAGACAAAACGTGAGGGAATGGAAAAAGTTATTCCATGCAAATAGAGATCAAAAGAAAGCTGGAGTAGCAATACTCATATCAGACAAAATAGACTTTAAAATAAAGACTGTCATAAAGGACAAAGAAGGACACTACATAATGATCAAGGGATAAATCCAAGAAGATATAACAGTTATAAATATATATGCACCCAACATAGGAGCACCTCGATATATAAGGCAAATACTAACAGCCATAAAGGGAGAAATTGACAGTAAAACAATAATAGTGGGGGATTTTAACACCCCAGTTTCATCAATGGACAAATCATCCAGACGGAAAATCAGTAAGGAAACCCAGGCCTTAAATAACACATTAGACAAATGAACTTAATTGATATTTACAGAGCATTCCATCCAAAAGCAGCAGTATACACATTCTTCTCATGTGCACATGGAACATTCCCCAGTATTGACCACATGCTGGCCACAAAATGAGCCTTGGGAAATTTAAGAAAATTGAAATCATATTAAGCATCTTTTCCAACCACAATGCTATGAGATTAGGAATCAACTACAAGAAAATAAAACTGTAAAAACACAAGCATGTGGAGGCTAAACAATACACTACTAAACAACCAATGGATCAATGAAATCAAAGAGAAAATCAAAAAACACCTAGAGACAAATGGAAACAAAAGCACAAAGATCCAAAACCTATGGGATGCAGCAAAAGTAGTTCTAAGAAGGAAGGTAATAGCAATTCAGTCTTGCCTCAGGAAACAAGAAAAATCTCAAATAACAACCTAACCTTACACCTAAAGCAACTAAAGAAAGAAGAACAAACAAAACCTAAAGTTAGTAGAAGGAAAGAAATCATAAAGACCAGAGCAGAAATAAATGAAATAGAGATGAAGGAAACAATAGCAAAGATCAATGAAACTAAAAACTGGTTCTTTGAAAAGATAAACGAAATTGATGAACTTTAGCCAGACTCATCAAGAAAAAAAGGAAGAGGACCAAATCAATATATTAGAAATTTTAATTTAATTGTAAAAGGAGAAGTTACAACTGACTCCACAGAAATACAAAGGATCATAAGAGAGTACTACAAGCAACTATATGCCAACAAAATGGACACTTTGGAAGAAATGGACAAATGCTTGGAAAGGAACAATATCCCAAGACTGAACCAGGAAGAAATAGAAAATATTGAGCAGACCAATCAGAAGTACTGAAATTGAAACTGTGATTAAAAATCTTCCAAGAAACAAACTCATGCAGCTAATATCATCAATACAAACAACTCAATCAAAAAATGGGCAGAAGACCTAAATAGACATTTCTCCAAAGAAGACATACAGATGGCCAAGAGGCACGTGAAAAGTGTTCATCATCACTAATTATTAGAGAAATCCAAATCAAAACTACAATGAGATATCACCTCACACCAGTTAGAATGGCTATCATCAAAAAATCCACAAACAGTAAATGCTGGAGAGGGTGTGGAGAAAAGGGAACCCTCCCACACAGTTGGAGGGAATGTAAATTGGTACAGCCACTATGGAGAATAGTATGGAGGTTCCTTAAGAAACTAAAAATAGAGCTACCATATGATCCTGCAATCCCACTCCTGGGCATATACCTAGAGAAAAACATGGCCCAAAAGGATACATGCACCCCAGTGTTCATTGCAGCAGTGTTTACCATAGTTAAGACATGGAAGCAACTTAATTTTCCATTGACAGAAGAATGGATAAAGAAGGTGTGGTACATGTATACAATGGAATATTACTCAGCCATTAAAAAGAATGAAATAATACAATTTGTAGCAACATGGGTGGAGGTAGAGATTGTCCTACTGAGTGAAGTAAGTCAGACAGAAAGAGAAGTATTGTATGATATAGCTTATATGTGGAATCTAAAAAAAATGATACAAACGAACTTATTTACAAAACAGAAAACAGACTCACTGATTTAGAGAAAAAACTTATGGCTACCAGGGGGGATGTCTGGGGAGAGGAATAGTTAGGGAGTTAGGGATTGACATGTACACACTGCTATAATTAAGATGGATAATCAACAAGACCTACTGTATAGCACAGGGAACTGCTCAATATTCTGTAACAACCTAATTGGGAAAAGAATTTGAAAAAGAATGGATACATGTACACGTATAACTGAGTCACTTTGTTGTACACCTGAAACTAACACAACATTGTTGATCCACTTTACTCTAATATAAAATAAAAAGTTAAAAATAATAAATAAAATTAAGATGCAAAAATACAGATATTAAGGATGTCTTATTGATGAACTGACTCTTTTGTTATTGTGAAATATTCCTCTTTCTCTATTTTAATATACATTGTCCTGAAATCTACTTTCTCAGATATCAATATATCCACTCCAGCTTTCTTATGGTTAGGGTTTCTGATTCCTATCTGGTTTCCCATACCGAAGTCTCTCTCCACTCTAATCATGTTTGCATAACACTTCCAGGACAATCTTCATAAAATATCACTTTCATAAAGCCCTTACAATGCTCATTGATCTTTCCTGGTTCTCCATTACTTATAAGATAAATATTCTTCAGCTTGCCATCCATTGATTTCCACTCTGTGGCCCTAATTTATCATTCAAAATGGTTTTTCCCTATAAAAATCTTTTGTGTCATTCAACATGGCCTGAAAATCACAGACCTCCAAATGGCTGGTGCATTCTCATCTGTAGCAGATTGAATAATTGGCTTTAATCTCCACCTACCTTGAATCCATACTCTTTTAACATGTAATTTTGCAGTTCCTCATACTATATTCAGTGTGTGCTTGCCTATCAGTTGTCTTTTGGACTTGGCCATATAGCCTACTTTGTCCAAGAGAGTTAGAAGATGTTATACAAGTAGACATCACATGAGCAGAGACTTGAAATGTGCTCTCAAAGTTGGGTTTTTCCTCTTGTATCTACTATCACCCTGATATTTTGGTTCTTCTGCTGGTGAAGGCAAGATGAAGCTTATGGCCAAAGCCAGCCAAGCCCAGGTGAAAGCAGCCAACTTCTAGTTGACCCACAAAAGCATGAGTGAGAAGAAATGATTGCTGTATTAGGTCACTGGGTTTTGAAGTGCTTTGCTGCACACCATTATTGTGTCAATAGTTAACTGATATATTACATTTGTACTTTTCTTCAGTCTTCTTTTTATCTTTCTTCAATTATTTAGACATCTCTTAGATATATACTCATTTTACAAGGTTCAATCTAATGTCCCCTCCTTTAAATACTTTTTTTTTTAGCAATTTAGCTCATAAAGAATTTCTCCTTTATTATCCTTTAGCACCTTCTATCTGTGTCAGTACTTTGGGAAATATAACTTACCACACATACATATTTATATGTTTGTGTTCCCTACCCCCTTTTAAGTGCAACATTCCTTGCCCCCCACCAGCTTTACTGAGGTATAATTGACAAATAGGAATTGTATATGTTTAAGGTATTCAACTTGATGTTTTGATTTATGTATATATTGTGAAATGACCGCTACACTCAAGCTAATTAACTTATATACCCATCACCTCACATTGTTACTATTTTCTTTCTTTGTGTGTTTATGTGGTGAGAACATTTAAGATCTACCTTCTTTTCTTTTTCTTTTTTATAGTATCAATAAAACATTTATTTTATATAAAATTATTTTATAACTGAGACATGTCATATCACAATGTTTTTTTAATCTTTAAAAATTTATATTGATTTAAAGTAAAATTAAAGCTAAATGTACATTGAAGTTAAATGTACATAAAGAAAATTGTACATGCAATAAATTGTATAGCTGGATGCATTATCACAAAGTAAACACATCATGTAATGAACACTCAGACCAAGAGACACAACATTAACATTACCAGAACCTCAGAAGCTCTCATGTCTGATTCTATTCACTACTATCCCATGATCTGAAGCATCTAAGAACATAGGTCATTTATTGCTCTTTTTGAAATTCATATAAATATACAAGTGTATATATTATTTTGTAGCTTCTTTCTCTCAGCCATAATATTTTTAAGATTCATATTCTTGTATACCTGTATGTATATCTTTCAGTTATTGCTGTTTAGTATTTCATGGTATAAATATATGAGTGTTTATTTGACCATTCAATTTGAAGGATAAGAAGGATACTTGTACAGATTCTTGTTCATACACTTATGAATAGTGCTGCTTCAGCTCACACGATACATTTGTTTTGGTTAATATATTCTCATCTGTGTTGAGAATATACCTAGAAGTGAAATTGCTGAGTCATAGGTTATGCTAATATTAGATACTGCCAAATAATTTTCTAAAGTAGTTGTAGCAATTTATACACCAACCAGCAACAGATGTGAATCCTGGTTGCTCTCTAATTTAGCTAACACTAAGTATTGTCAGTCTTTTTCACTTTAAACATTTTGATAAGCATTCCAGGAAATTGCATCATAAGGATTTATGAAGTAAAGCAACATTTTTTCACACACACACACACACACACACTGTATTTTATTATTATAAGAGATAAATAAGCTGACACCAAGCATTGTAAATGGATGACCACAACAAAAGCAACAATGATTGCAATTACCAAACATGAAACACACTTGTACTATGTTATAATATTGACATTCAGTCCAGTAATCCTCCACTGTAACAGCTCCTTTACTTTGCAGTGAAAATTGATTTGTATATTTTTTGCCTCTGAGTCCTTGTGGGATTTTTTTTCTTTTTATTCAAACAGAAAGTCACAAAAATTATAATCATCCTCATCGGTTCACTCAGTCCCATGTAATTAATTTTTTTTTCATCTTGATCTTTTGTTAGCACTTTTATGAATTCATCGGTTTTCCATTAGAGTTCTGAAAATGCTTATTCATTCAGTTCAGCAGTATAGTCAGTTACCAGGAACCTGTACTTGTCAGAGTCTTTTCCATGAATTCCTTGAAGATGAAACCGTTTTATAGGAACATTTTTGCAAAAGCATCAGAGTACACCCAGAACTGTCTGTAAATGACAAAAAACTTAAAAATGACCACGGTTAAAGATTTGATGAAAGTTCATAATAATGCAGTTGACAAGGAAATTTAGTTATTTCTGAGATATACATTTTAAAGTAATAACTAGAATTATGACCTATAATATTATACCAGAACATATAAGATTTTTAGAAATTTCATGTAATGTCTGAGGATCTACCTTCTTAACAAATTTCAAGTATACAATATCGTATTGTTAACTATAGTTATCATATTGTACATTATATCTCTAGAAGTTATTTACCTTGCATAAATTTTGTACCTTTTGACCAACATTTCCCCATTTCTCCCTCCCCACTGTTTCTGACAACCACTGTTCTTAATCTCTGCTTCTATATGTTTGACTCTTTTAGATTCCACATATAAGTGAAATCATGAAGAACTTATCTTTCTGTATCTGAATTATTTCATTTAGCATAATGTCCTCTAGGTTCATACATGTTGTTGCAAATGTCAGGAGTTCCTTCTTTTTCAAAGGCTGAATATTTCATTGTCTTTGTGTGTGCATATAACTTTTTCTTTTTTTTAATTTAATTTTTATTGGAATATAGTTGTATTGCCATGTTGTGTGAGTTTCTGCTGCAGGGCAAAGAGACTCAGTTATACATACACATATATTCACTCTTTTCTGGATTCTTTTCCCAAATAGGTCATTACAAAGTATTGAGTAGAGTTACCTGTGCTATACAGTAGGTCCTTGTTAGTTATCTATTTTATATATATTAGTCTGTATATGTTAATCCCAATCTCCCAGTTTATCCCTCCCCCTCTTCCCCCTTGGTAACCATAAGTTTTTTTTTCTACATCTGTGACTATTTCATTTGTACCATATTTTTAGTTTTCACATATAAGCAATATCATATATTTTTCTTTCTCTGTCTGATTTCACCCAGTATGACAATCTCTAGGCCCATCCATGTTGTTGCAAATGGCATTATTTCAACCTTTTTTTGGCTGAATAATATTACATTGTGTAATATTGTGTCATATATATATATATATATATATATATATATGACAACTACTTTATCTAGTCATCCCTCGATGGATATTTAGGTTGTTTCCATGTCCTGGCTATTGTAAATAGTGCTGCAATGAACTTTGGGGTGCATGTAAATTTTTGATTTATGGTTCTCTCTGGATATATGCCCAAGAGTGGGATTGCTAGATCATATGGTAGCTCTGTTTTTAGTTTTTTAAGGAAACTCCATACTGTTCTTCATAGTGAATGTACCAATTTACATTCCCACCAACAGTGTAGGAGAGTTCCCTTTTCTCCACACTCCCTCCAGCATTTATTTATTTATTTATTTATTTTTCTCAGCATTTATTGTTTGCAGATTTTTTGATGATGGCTATTCTGACTGGTGTGAGGTGATATCTCATTGTAGTTTTGATTTGCATTTCTCTAATAGTTAATGATGTTGAGCATTTTTTCATGTGTTTGTTGGCCATCTGTATGTCTTCTTTGGATAAATGTCTATTTAGAACTTCTACCCATTTTTGATTGGGTTATTTATTTATTGTTTTATATTGAGCTGCATGTGCTATTTGTGTGTTTTGGAGATTAGTCCCTTGTCAGTTGCTGCGTTTGCAAATATTTTCTCCCATTCTGAGTATTGTCTTTTTGTTTCGTTTATGGTTTCCTTTGCTGTGCAAAAGCTTTTAAGTTTAATTAGGTCCAGTTTGTTTAATTTTGTTTTCATTTTCATTACTTTAGGAGGTGGATCAAAAAAGACCTTGCTGTGATTTATGTCAGAGAGTGCTCTACCTATGTTTTCCTCTCAGAGTTTTATAGTATCCAGCCTTACGTTTCTGTCTTTAATCCATTTTGAGTTTATTTTTGTGTATGGTGTTAGAGAATGTTCTAATTTCATTCTTTCACATGTAGCCATCCAGTTTTCCCAGCACCACTTAATGAAGAGACTTTCTTTTCTCCATTGTATCTTCTTGCCTCCTTTGTCTTAGATTAGTTGACCATATGTGTGTGAGTTTATTTCTGGACTTTCCATCCTGTTCTCATTTATCTATATTTCTTTCTTGGTGAAAGTACCATACTATTTTGATTACTGTAGTTTTTTAGTATAGTCTGAAGTCAGGAAGCCTGATTCCTCCAGCTGTTTTTCTTTCCCAAGATTGTTTTGCCTATTTGGGGTCTTCCATGTTTCCATACAAATTGTAAAAATTTTTCTTCTAATTATGTGAAAAATGATACTGGTAATTTGATATGGATTGCAATGAATCTGTAGATTACTTTTGGATATATAATCATTTTGACAATATTGATTCCTGCAATCCAAGAATATAGTATATCTCTCCATTCTTTGTATTATCTTTGATTTCTTTCACCAGTATCTTACAGTTTTCTGAGTATAGGTATTTTGCCTCCTTAGGTAGGTTTATTCCTAGGTATTTTTTTTTTTTTGATGTGATGGTAAATGGAATTGTTCCATTAATTTCTCTTTCTGATCTTTCATTGTTAGTGTATATGACTGGAAGAGATTTCTGTGTATTAATTTTGTATCTTGCAACTTTACTAAATTCATTGATTAACTCTAGTAGTTTTCTGGTGGCAATTTTAGGATTTTCTACGTACGGTGTCATGTCATCTGCAAACAGTGAATATTTTACAACTTCTTTTCCAATATGGATTCCTTTTATTTCTTTTTCTACTCTGATTGCCATGGCTAGGACTTCCAAAACTATGTTGAATAAAAGTGATGAGAGTGGGGCTTCCCTGGTGGCGCAGTGGTTGAGAGTCCGCCTGCCGATGCAGGGGACACGGGTTCGTGCCCCGGTCCGGGAGGATCCCACATGCCGCGGAGCGGCTGGGCCCGTGAGCCATGGCCGCGGGGCCTGCGCGTCCGGAGCCTGTGCTCCGCAACGGGAGAGGCCACAACAGAGAGAGGCCCACGTACTGCAAAAAAAAAAAAAAAAAAAAGTGATGAGAGTGGACATCCTTGTCTTACTCCTGATCTTAGAAGAAATTTTTTCAGTTTTTCACCAGTGAGAATGATGTTTGCTGTGGGCTTGTTGTATATGGCCTTTATTATGTTGAGGTAGGTTTCCTCTATGCCCACTTTCTGAAGAGTTTTTATCATAAGTTGGTGTTGAATTTTGTCCAAAGCTTTTTCTGCATCTATTGAGATGATCATATGGTTTTTATTCTTCAGTTTGTTAATGTGGTGTATCACATTGATTGATTTGCATATATTGAAGAATCCTTGCATCACTGGGATAAGCCCCACTTGATCATGGTGTATGAGCCTTTTAATGTGTGGATGTTTTCTGTTTTCCTGTATTTGGTTGAGGATTTTTGCTTCTATGTTCATCAGTGATATTGGCCTGTAATTTTCTTTTTTTGTGTGATATACTTGTCTGGTTTTGGTATCAGGGCGATAGTGGCCTCGTAGAATGAACTTAGGAGTGTTCCTTCCTCTGCAATTTTTTGGAACAGTTTGAGAAAGATAAGTGTTAGCTCTTCTCTAAATGTTTGATAGAATTTATCTGTGAAGCCATCAGGTTCTTGACTTTTGGTTGTTGGAAGATTTTTAATCACAGTTTCAATCTCATAAAAACAACTGATTGGTGTATTAATATTTTCTATTTCTTCCTGCTTCAGTTTTGGAAGGTGGTACCTTTGTAAAAATGTGTCCATTTCTTCTAAGTTGTCCATTTATTGGTGTTTCATTCCTTGTAGTATTCTCTTATTATCCTTTGTTTTTCTGTTGTGTCAGTGGAACTTCTCTTTTTGCATTTCTAATTTTATTGATTAGAGTCCTCTTGCTTTTTCTCTTGATGGGTCTGGCTAAAGGTTATCAATTTTGTTTATCTTCTCAAAGAACCAGCTTTCAGTTTCATTGACTTTTGCTATTGTTTTCTTTGTCTCTGTTTAATTTATTTCTGCTCTGATCGTTTTTATTTCTTTCCTTCTACTAACTTTAGGTTTTGTTTTTTCTTTCTCTGGTTGCTTTAGGTGTAAAGTTAGGTTGTTTATTTGAGATTTATCTTGTTTCTTGAGATAAGATTTTATTGCTATAAACTTCTCTCTTAGAATTTATTTTGCTGTGTCCCATAGGATTTGAATTGTCATATTTTCATTGTCATTTGTCTCTAGGTATTTTTTGATTTCTTCATTGATCCATTGGTTCTTTAGTAGTGTATTGTTTAGTCACCACAAGTTTGTGCTTTTTGCAGTTGTTTTCTAATAGTTTATTTCTAATCTCAAAGGCTTGTGGTTGTAAAAGATGCTTGATATGATTTTAATTTTCTTAAATTTACTAAGGCTTGATTTGTGGTGCTAGATGTGATCTATCCGGGAGAATATTCCATGTGATGTGCACTTGAGAAGAAAGTGTATTCTGTTGCTCTCCGATGGAATGCCCTTATAGAAATCAATGAAGTCTATCTGGTCTAATGTTTCATTTAAGACTTGTATTTCCTTATTAATTTTCTATCTGGATGATCTGTCCATTGGTGTAAGCAGGCTGTTAAAGTCCCTCAGTATTACTGTGTTACTGTCGATTTCCCCTTTTATGGCTGTTAGCATTTGCCTTATATATTGAGGTGCTTCTACATTGGGTGTATAAATATTTACAATTTTTATATCTTCTTCTTGGATTGATCCCTTGATCATTATGTAGTGTCCTTCCTTATCTCGTATAAGTCTTTATTTTAAACTCTATTTTTTCTGACATGAGAATTGCTACTCTAGCTTTCTTTTGATTTCCATTTGCATGGAATATCTTTTTCCATCTCTTCACTTTCATCCTGTATGTGTTCCTATCTCTGAAGTGGGTCTCTTGTAGACAGCATATATACGGGTCTTATTTTTGTATCCATTCAGCCTTTCTATGTCTTTTGGTTGGAGTCTTTAATCCATTTACATTTAAGATAATTATCAATATGTATGTTCTATTTCCATTTTCTTAATTATTTTGGTTTTGTTTTCATAGGTGTTTTTTCTTCCTTTCCTTTTTTGTTCTCTTGTGTTTTGATGTCATCTTTTGTGTTGTGTTTTGGTTACTTTTTTTCTTTTTTTAAGTGTGTATCTATTGTAGTTTTTGTGCTTGTTGTTCCTATGAGATTTTGATATAGCAGTCTATGTATGTACAAGTTTGTTTTATGTTGCTGGGCTCTTTCCTGCCTAGAGAAGTTCCTTTAGCATCCATTGTAAAGCTGGTTTGGTGGTGCTGAATTCTCTTAGCTTTTGCTTGTCTGTAAAGCTTTTGAGTTCTGTGTCAAATCAGAATGGGAGCCTTGCTGGGTAGAGTATTCTTGGTTGTAGGTTTTTCCCTTTCAACCTTGACATATATTGTGCCACTCCTTTCTGGCCTGCAGTTTCTGCTGAAAAATCGACTGATAATCTTATGGGGTTTAGCTTGTATGTTTTCTTTTTGCTTTTCCCTTTTAATTGCTTTTAATATTTTTTAATTGCTTTTAATATTTTTTCTTTGCCTTAATTTTTGTCAGTTTGATTAATATGTGTCTCTGTATATTTCTCCTTGGGTTCATCCTGTGTGGGATCCTCTGTGCTTCCTGGACTTAAGTGTTTCCTTTCTCATGTTAGGGAAGTTTTTAGCTATATCTTCAAATATTTTTTCAGGCCCCTTCTTCTCATCTCCTTCTTGAATGCCTATAATTCAAATGTTGGTGCATATAATGTTGTCCCAGAGGCTTCTGAAACTGTCGTCATTTCTTTGCCTTCTTTTTTCTTTACTCTGTTTCATGGAAGTGATTTCCACCACTATGTCTTCCAGCTCACTTATTTGTTCTTCTGCCTCAGTTATTTTGCTATTGATTCTTTGTAGTGTATTTTTGATTTCAGTTTTTGTATTTTTCATCTGTTTGCTTGTTCTTTAAATCTTATAGCACCTTGTTAAACATTTCTTGTATTGTCTCGATCTGTGCCTGAATTATTGTTCTGAGATTTTGGGTCATCTTTACTATCATTACTCGAATTCTTTCTCAGGTAGGTTGCCTATCTCCTCTTAATTTAGTTGTTCTTTTGGGTTTTTATCTTGTTCTTTGGTTTGCAACATATATCTCTGTCATCTCATTTTGTCTAATTTTCTGTATCTGTGGTCTCCTTTCCACAGGCTGCAGAGCCATAATTCTTCTTGCTTCTGGTGTTGTCCCATGTGTGAGGTTGGTCCAGGGCCTTGTGCAGGCTTCCTGGTAGGAAGGACTGGTGCCTTCCCTCTGATGAGTGGAGCTGGGTCTTGTCTCTCTGATGGGCAGGGCCGTGTCAAAGGGTATGTTTTGAGGTGGCTGTGAGTGCAGTATGACTTTAGGCAGCTTGTCTTCTGATGAGTGGCACTGTGTTCCTATCTTGTTGGTAGTTTGGCCTGAGGCTTTTCAGAACTAGAGCCTGCAGGTTGTTGCATGGGGCCGCATCTTGGTGCCAAAATGTTCACCTTCATGAGCGCTCACTCCAATCAATATTCCCTGGGGCTTCCACGACCAGTGTCCTTGCCCCCACAGTGAGCTATATTTGACCTTCGACTCCTCAGGAGACCCTCCAAAACCCCTAAGTAAGTATAGTCCAGGTTCCAGTGGAGGTACTGCTTTTTGCTTGGTCCCAGTGCATGTAAGACCTTGTCTCTACCCTCTAAGAGTAGAGTCTCTGTTTCCCCCAGCCCTCTGGAGCTCTTTCACTCAAGCACCACTGGCCTTCAAAGCTGAATGCTCTGGGGATTCTTCCTCCCAATGCCAGACCCTCAGACTGTCTCTTGGTGAGCTATTTTTATGTGGGAACATCCCTGTACATCCTGTGTGGGCTTAATATTTTTTGTTGCAAGGGCTGCTTCTAGCATAGATGTCTTCCACCTCTTTCTTCAGTGTATGTTGGCCATTATCCCCTTGATAGGAGGTGTGACTGATGTTGTGGTGACCAGAGCCTGCACTGGATATTGAGCAGGTCCTCCCCTTGGCTCTATGGCTGTCACTGACCTGTCATAGTTGGGGTCTACTCCCTAGTTGTTGGATTAGAGGTCCCCACATCTGTTTCTTCACTGTGTTTCTGGTCTGCAGTGTGAGATAGGTAGGGTTGGATCAGTCTCACTGGGAGGGAAGCCACTGAGTATTCCTCCTCTGGAGTTGTTCAGCTGTGGGTGTGCTCTGTTGTGTCACCTTTCACCCATTGTGTGAGCTCCCAGATTACTTTGTTGCTGGCACTGCTCTTGGCTCCACCTTACTGGTGGGTATACTGGCAATTGGCTCTTATGTCTCTCAGACATTATTTTTACCATGCCACCAGTGTGGATCCACTGAAGTCAGGTCCAAGGATTGCAGTAATCATGGATCTGGACCCATTGTGGGCACTATGGGGGAAGCTCAGACTCTGGCCTGGTCTAACCCCTACATGTATGTGCTCACAAAGTTGACATGCTAAAGCTAGAGCAGTCTTGGCTGCAGGAGCACCCGTTGTCTGTTCAGATGTTCTGTAGGTGCTGAGTTTACAAAGCTGGTCATGCAGGTGTCAATTCGTGGTTTGTGCAGCTGTGAGGAGAGATTTCAGCTTTTCTTCCTTAGCTGCATGGCCTTTGGGGCTCAGCTGTGGTTTCAGCCCCACTTCTGTTTGTGGGCCACCCACAGGGTTCTGCTCCCAAGGCTGCCCTGGATCACACAAATCCACCCTGGCAAAGAAGGGCAAGGAGGCAGCAGCTGCTGGTGTCACAGGAGCACCTGCCTCTGCAGGTACAGAATGCAGAGGAGGAGGTTGTGGCTGCCATGGTTGCAGGAGTGCCTGCTCCAGAGGGAGTCCTTCCTAGTGCCGAGAGAGCCAGGGGCCAGTGCATGGAGAAAGAGGCTGCAATGGTGGTCCTGCCCCTTGTGTATCACTTGGTAACAGCGCTTTGCTTCTATGGTCGCTCAGGCTGTATCCTCACAGACAACAGCAGTCCTCTCCCTGGGTCTGCTCTCCAAACCCCATGTTCCAGCACCCAGCCCCCATCTGCACCAGCAGATACACGTCTCAGGCTGGGCACACAGGGCTGTGGCACAGACCATCTGTATAGGTCTCACTCTGTCCTTCCTGCCACAGACGGTTTGCTGCACTCTCCTCTGATAGCCCCTGAAGCTCCCCTTCTGTCCCAACTGATCTCCCAGCCAGTGAGGGGACTTCCTCAGGTATGGGAACCTCGTGTCTCCTTCAGCTCTCCACTACGGATGCAGGTCTTGTCCTGCTCTGCTTCCTTTCCTCTTCCTTTTACCTTCTTTTTTCTTTCATCCTATCTGGTTACGTGGGGATCTTTCTTGTCCTTTTAGGTATTCAAGGTCCTCTGCTAGTGTACTGCTCATGCTCTGTGAGACTTGTTCCATTTGTAGATGTATTCTTGATGCATTTGTGGGGAGAGGTGAACTCCACATCCTCCTACTTCTCCGCCATCTTGACTCCCTTTGTGTGTGTATATTTATATTGATACATATTTTCTTTAGCCATTCATCCATTGATGGACACTTAGGTTATTGCCATATCTTGGGTATTATGAATAATGCTGAAATGAATGTTGTAGTACAGATATTGCTTCAAGATTTAGATTTCATTCACTTTGGATATATACCAAGAAGTAGAATTGCTGGAGGATATTTTCTATTTTTTAATTTTTTGAGGAACTTTCATGTTGTTTTCTATATGGCTGTACCAATTTACATTCCCACCAACGGTGTCCTCATCCTCGCCAGTACTTGTTATCTTTTGTCTTTTCCATAGTAGCCATTCTAACAAGTGAGAGGTGTTATCTCATTGTGGTTTTGATATACATTTCCCTGATGATTATTGATGTTGAGCACTTTTTCATATACCTATTAGCCCTTCGTATGTTTTCTCTTCTGAGAAATAATCTATTCAGGTCTTTTCCCCCAAATATATGTATACACACAAAATATATAGGGAACTGATACAACTCAGTAGCAGAATTCTTCATATGGCACTTTCCTAAATCTCTTCTTACTCCCTTGACTATTCATGCTCTCTCCCTTGTTTTTTTAAAATTATTATTATTATTTTTTTACTATCCTGTCTTCTTCCTTTTGTTTCTTAATTGTGGTAGCTCTCAAGCTTTCTCCTCTTTTTAAACTTTATTCACTCCCACATGTTTAATAGTGTAGACTCTGGATCATATGGCCTAGCTATGACCTGAGACAAGTAATCAACACCTCTTTGCCTCAGTTTCCTCTTCTATAAAGAGGTTCATGATAAAAATCTAACAAATAGGTTAACTTGATGTTTAAATAAGTTCATACACATGATGCATTTAAACCAGTATCCTTAATCAGTGTTAGCTACCATTATCATTATTGGTGAACTTAATAATTTATGGCTTCGACACTGACTTTCATTCTGATGATTTTATCGTTCTCCAATTTATATCTCTAGCTCTGATTTCTTTCACATCTGTGTACAATGGCCATGTTTTCAACTGCCTGCAGAACTTCTCCTTTTGGTTTTTGTTATCATTACCATAAAACCCATACGTATGAAGGTACACTGTATCTCTCCTTTCATTTTGGTTAATTATTCTATTTTTTCAGGAGTGTCTTCATTCCCTAACATCTGAAACTAGAAACCTCAGGATGACCATTGATTTTTCACTTATCTTATGTCTTTCCCTGTCCATTTTTCCCCCAAATGTCTCAGATTCACCTATTTTTCTCTACTTCCACTGATTGTGCACTAGTGCAGGAACTCAATATCTCCTTCTTAGATTAGCACAATGTTTTTCTAGCTAGTTTCTCTGTGCCTAGTCTCTCTGACCAAAATCCAACCTAAATACTGACCTATCTGATTAATATTAGTATTTTCTGGGTCTAGCCCATCCATATAACCTTATCTTACCTTTGATCTTAACACAAACTTCCATTGTGTATCACACAAATGTGCATCTCCCTAATCTCCAATTGTTATTTCCTCAGTTGGCCAAAAACACTCATGGTTTAGTACTATATAGAGTACTGACTTTAAAACCTATCAGTAATTTATCATTATTTGTTCATAGAACTACTGAACGAAACTTTTGTCTATTATATCTGGAAAAGAATTAAAGATCAAGCAAGCAAATCCCCAAGGTCACATAATAAGTAGTAACAGAACTAAGGCTAGATCCAAGCTTTTTGATGTGTGATCCAGGATTCTTTCCATTATATCATGATATTTCTTCTTCAAAATATCTTGAAATTTAATCTATGTCTTGGTAGTAATAGCTATGAATCTTAACTACTGGATTAGGGCTTTATATTCTCTGATTATTACATATATGTTAACTTTGCTTTCAACAAATAGACTCTAAGATAATCAATGTTGGGACCATGTCTTAAATTTTCTTTCTTTATAAATTCTTCATCATACCATTCACAGTTCTTAATGTGTAGGTGAAGCACAATAAATATTTTTTATTGATTAAATGGAATTGTAAATGCACAAGTCATTATTTCTAGATCTCGTATTCAAAAGATAGTATAATATAATGAACGGGCAATACCATGTATAACACTTCTGCTGTTTCATTATATGGTATTGTATTTTAACCAAGGAGTCAAAATGCTATGAAGAAAAAATTATCATGCACTACTGTGATCTAAAGATTTTGGGGGAGTCAAAAGAGTATTCATGTTTAAGAATGCAAAGTTTCATTATGTCATTAGGCTCCTCAGAGTTTTTGTGCCTTTACAAAAATAGGAAACATTATTTCCTCCACCTAAATGACCTTTAAATTTTGTTGAAATGCTAATCATCCTTAAGGTCTACTTCAAATATTACTTCTTTCCTAAATCCTTTCCAATGAGGAACAATTGTTCCCTCTCTCACATTCCATGTGATATCCTTCTATTATAGCAGGTTTTGGCTATTCTATAGTCATGTTTATATGTTTACTCCCCAGTTATACTTTGAGAACATGGACTGGACTTTAATTCTGTATTCTTAGTGCATAACAATGTAGTGAGTTGTTTTGAATGGATGCCTTAATTTAAGCTGAAACATGTGTGTTGTTATATTTGTGTGTTTATGTGACTATTCATGTACTTCTTACCAGTGTCTAAGTCAAGTTACAAGACACTACCTACAAAGTGTGATCACTGCTTAATACATACTCCAAGAAATACTCCCTAATCATACATCAATAGGTGTCATGTAGAAAATAATTAAACTGCCAAGGACACCCAAGTATTTATCACAAAAATCAATTTTTCACAAATCTATAAACTCAGGAAACAAATCAATATGCTTAATTAACAAATCTATTTATTAAAGACACCAAATGTTCTATTATTTAACTAAATCAATATTCTTAAAAGAAGCCAGTATTTAAAAATGGGATTAACAGTTTACTGGCATTTTCTTTATACATAGGAACTGTAAACTATTTGGACTAACCTAAAGCAAAATTATGATGAAGACCTTAGTTTTTTAGAGCACCAATGTTCTCCCATCCCTCATTGTGTACTTTTTTGTTGTCCAGAACCCCATGACTGGGGTCTTGTTTACCAAGGTCTTACCTCCACCTCCGCCTGCTATAGCGGGTGCACCATCAGAATTGCCATGCCTCATTTTCCATTCCTTTATGTCCCCGTTTTTATATATTAGAGTGGTGATCAAAGGGGTTATCTATTGATTTTTTATCATTCACTCACTGGAAGGTTGGTCATACACCTTTAAGACATTTCTAGAAGGACCTTAATGAGAAGTACATCATATTGTCTCTTTTCATTCCTGCTAGTGGTGTTACCAAGTATCATTTTAACATGTCATTAAATAGGAATTTATTTTCTCAGTTGTAAAATGAGTTTGCTAAGGCTTACTTTGAATAATTTTTATAAGGATAGGAAGACACTATATCTATATATCTGTGCACATATGTGTGTATACATATACTAACACATGTACATAAAATGTGCATGTGTATATATATTTTTGTACAGTGTCCAGTGTATTATAAATATTATTCTCCTTTCCTCTAACAATATTTAACTGTTTAGTAGAGCATCATTGCAGCTACTCTGTAAATATCTATCTTTCTCTCTTTTTCCTTGTCATGCCATAAAAATTCTCTCTTCAGTTCTGTGGTGGATAGACAGAATGTGCCTGCCAAATGGAGCAGTTCTCCTATATACATTTTTGGAGCAGAATTTTGGTAGTTTACTCCATGGAAAAAATTTTTAAATTTTCTGAAAATGAAGCTCCATGTTTCATGAAATTTTAAATATACAGAATACTATATGCCTCTATTGGAGAATCACAATGCATATTAGCATGGTGAAGGTTTTTGGATATGTATATGTATGTGTGTGTGTGTGTGTGTGTGTGTGTGTGTGTGTGTGTGTGTGTGTATTCAGTTTAACTTTGTTTCATCCAAAATTTTCTAAATTTCTTTCACCATGAAGATTTTTTTAATGGAAGATATCTCATGTGTATTAGTATAAAGTCTAAATTGCTGAAGAAAAGGAAGAAGAAGAGACTACAGAATACCATGATTTAAATAAGATAGAAACCTTTCTCCTACACAATAGTCATGAGGTAGGCAATATGGATACTGTAGGATAGCTCTGCTTCTGGAATTTGTATAAAAAATCAGTATCAGTCTATCTTGTTGTTCTGCCATCCTAAATATTTGAATTCCATCTTGTGGTTTAACATTTCTTTCAAGTCTTCCAGTCATGATTGCACTCCACTTTTCAGAAAGAGTAAGGGGCAAGGGAAGCAAATCCCTTTCAAGTGCATGACTCAGAAATGGCATATCTTTGTTACCTGAAAGCACCAAAATACAAAGGAAGCTAGGAAATGCATTCTTCACTTGAGTATGCATCAAGATAAAACTTGAGAGTTTTGTTTGTTAAAGGAAGAACAGAATGGGTATTGGTTAATAATCAGTTTTCTCTGCTTTAAAAATGGACTAATTTTTCCCTATAACACTATTACTAAAAAAGTGTATTAGAGAATATGAGAATACAGCCGTTTTTAGTCCTGGGCATTTATGCAAGTCTATGAGATCCATGCAACAACTCTCCATAAATATAAGAAGGAGAATTCACATAATATTTGCACCAATTGTCTCAGAATGATTATACATTTTTTTGAACTGTTCTTCTTTTCATCCAGTTCCATTTTGGTTGTTTACTCTTGGATGAATGTCTCATTTACATTGATTCTGTTGTTACCTTTTAGGCTTGTTTTTTTTTTTTTTTTCACCTGGTCCTT